>NW_009698878.1:15330-19364 GCF_000703405.1 Apaloderma vittatum | reverse complement strand
CAATTGCTTTCTCTACATTCTGTTCTGTCACCGGCAAGGCCTAACCCTACTGGTGACTGATAGCTTCCTTTGGGCTCTGCTTTATTTTAGTGCATTTGCCTGCCAAAGATAGAACTGTGTCACCTCAAAACTCGGTGACATCCAGAGTGGCTGGATAACATCTAAAAGAAATATAAATATAAACCTATCAACTCATCTGACTGTAAGGATCTCCCAGCAGAATTTACGCTTTGCTTGCTCTGCTTTTTTCTTCAGTAACCCCGAGATTATTCCATGATGTTACACAGGCCCATAGTTCTAGCACTGCACACTGACCAAAATCCTTTTACAGTAACTACACAACTATTTATGTAATAAATTTGAGCTTTTTACCTTCACTTTTGACATTGCTAGTCTGCAGATCTGTAGGGTGGCCTTGAAGGGAAAGGCGAGGTTGCTGTAAACGGCTAATCATAGGCTGGGGGGACACTCTGCTGTATTCTATGCTTCGAGCAGGCGATCGGGAGCGAGGTGAATTCCTTGGAGACTGTTTTGGCGAAGGCCAGGGAGAGCTGCGGGGTGACGGCGAGAACCTGCTAACAGCTGGGTGCACCGTGTGATGTGTGCCATCTTCTTCATCTTCTAAGCTCTGCGCGTCGAGCTCCTGATCGCTGAACGTGCCTCGCCTTGTCGAATTGCAGGAAGAACCAGAACTACGCCGAGAAGCAGTTGCTGCGTACTCTTGCCGGAGGCCTGACAACAGAGAACGCTGTTTACTTTCTTCCAGTCCACAAATGGTTCAAAGCAGACGGTGCATACAAGTATCTACCCGGTGCTCAAACTCAGATTTAACACACCTTAACTCCTTTTATTTGAGGCATTATATTCATTCCAGATTGGTAGCAAAAAAACTATCTACCAGCTGATAATGTCTTGAAATAAGTAAGTGAGCTCATTCCTTTTCCTGCTACAGCAATCATCAGTACAGGCGTGTTGTGCGCTTGTTCATCTCCCCTCCCAGGCTGGATACTGGCAACACCGGCTACACCTTAACCATGACATCATGTAACATCCCCTGACATTTACAGCAGCCACAACAAAACATCTCTTACAGCGTATGAGTAGGTGTAACAAAAAAGCTGTACGATAAGCTACCCCTAGAGAAGCCAGAGTTGTTAGACCAGTGGTACATGTACCCCAGGGGGTACACAAAAGAATCTACTGGGGTACAGGAAGAAAATTCTGAACTGCTAATAAAGGAAGGGTTTTAAAATAGCATTTATTTCATTTTATCTCATCCTTCTAAAATTTTTATTTGCATACATTTGTGTGGCTTTGTGTACGTGATATATTACTATAGTAATTTGTTAAAAATTGTTTAAAAAATATACACGTATTGAGCATTCAGGGGTTTTCTTTTTACTGATAGGGGTACTCAGGAAAAAGGTCTCGAGATCATTTACTTAGGTAACTGTAACAACTACCACTTTCTGCAGCCTCAGAGAGACAAAAAGGCAAAGTCTTGACTACATCTATAGTAAGAGACATCTACATAGGTGCTTTTCTTAACTATCCTTTGCCATACAGGGGCTGGTTAGCTCAGTCTTTTAGAGCGTGGTGCTGATAACACCAGGGTTGTGGGCTCGATCCCTGCTCGGTCCCCATGTGTTGCCTGATCTAGTTGAGAGGCGTCCCTGCCCATGACAGGGAGGTTGGATTAAATGATCTCTAAGGTCCCTTCCAGCCTAGGCCATTCTATGATACTGACTTTACATTTTGGTGATCTAAGCACTTACGTCAACAGGACTGTATTATATCGTGAAGGCACATATGCCCTGAGAAGAGTGTTGGCAAGCAGCAGTCTCATCCTTTTAGAGTATACTATATGCTGTGAATTCCTACTCTCTCCAGCATTTCTTCTGTCTACTGTTCCTAAAGAGTACTTCTGCACAGCAACTTCCTTTCCTTAACCTGGAGGCAGAAGTCCTTAGCCAGCCTTCTCAGGAGAACTACATTTGCCTATCCCTACTAGAATCTACATCCATTTCTCCATTCCTTTTTTTGCTACTGTAGTTATTTTTAAAAAGTTAAAAAAATAAAAAAACCAAAACAGCTCCACTTAATTTTCAGGACGGACAATACTTACTTTCCTCCTGCATTCGTGCTAAAATTTGCACATCTGTAACATCATTTAGCTTGTAATTGGACCCAATAGAGTCTTCATCCATTTCTGATGCACTTAATTCACTGTCCAGAGAGGACTGTGGACTTAGCGGAGGATTTCTATCTGCTGAACTTTTCAGATGACCTACAGAAATAAAATGAAGTAATAGGAAATGTTACCAAAAAAACAAAAGGGCAAAAAAGGCAAACTATTTCCTTTCCTAGTAAAAGAACCACCAATATGGTGGTGACTAAGCCACTAAGTCTGACAATTTTAAACATTTGATAGCAAACCGAGGCTGAAAACATAATTCGCACAAGCAGAGCTTAGCTATCCATTACCTTCTAAAAATGAGCACCTTGATACAATGATTATAACGGTGGCAAAACAAATTAATGACATATAACCTGGTCTCCCAGTACCAAGTTTCAACTGCTATGAAGTCTACACAGCTCTTGCAGAAAGAGCAACTGCGTACTGGTTCCATGTGCGTTTTTATTCTTGTCTCTGCATGTGACCTTATAAGACATAAGCTTGACTGTATCTTTCCTGACAGCATGGACTTTTTGAACCAATGAACACTGATTCAGTGTGTAATGCTTAACAGAGTCTACCTGAAAACACCACTTGTTCTATGTGCATACCTTTGCTAAACTATAACACACCTGAAATCCTCTTTCCTGCCTTCCGGCTGACATCGCAGTGCCAGTTACACCTCATCTCTCTGTCCTGCAGGCAGCTACAGCATTGTAGCACATAACGCAGAGCAGAGCTACATCAATTAAAGCAAACCCTGGGTAATGACTCAGGTGAATATACTGTGCAGGCTTCACTTCGCAAGTCCCCAGCAAACTACAGACAGTTGGACTGCCAATGCGATGTCTCTTCATCTTCCCTGCAAGCTAACCTAAGTTATAGGATACATAATAAGCCAACGTTCTGACTTCAGAGTAGAGAGACGTTCCAGGCATCAATTTTTCTGATGCAAAGGAAGTGTCTATGGTACAGAATAAAGGCAGAAAATTGCCAGAAGTTCGTGTTTACATTGATGACTGCAAAGCTTCACAGAGTACCTGTAATTAAAACACACACTGCTTCCTTATATTCGCATCTCAGAAGGGCTGATGGATACATTGCATACCAAATGTTCCAGTTAAAGAGGAATAGGGTAGCTGCAAAGACTTTCCTACTACCAACACCTAACCTTTCAACACCTACCATGGAACTTACAACCCAGTCAATCACAGGGCCAGTTCTTGAGACCATTTACATCTGCTGAGACTCTACAGAACTACATGTTTTGGTCTAACTGCTAATATTTATCAGTGATTTTAGGAACACAGGCATCCAGAGAAAACCTTTTAAGTGCATCTCATGCCAAAAAGTCTGTAAAAACATGTTTCTTGAAAAGCTGAAACACTGCATGATGTGGACATCTTACAAAAGATTGACAAGGTTTTGGTGTTGTTCTCACTCTAGTTCAAGCCAAATGTGAAAGGAAGAGGAGGAGGGGAGACCCCAGACAGTCGTATAAATGCTTACCTGAGGTACCAGGAGGTATGAGCTGTTTCACTAAAGCAGATTTCACTGGTGTTGAGGAGGGAGAGTTAAAACCACTGCTGTAGGGGCTACTAGTATTGGGACTATAGGAGCTCCCATAACTGACCGCACTGAAAGGGCTGCTGTACAAACTCTGTCTCTTGAGAGCTGCACGAAAGAGGAGGAAAGCAATAAATTATGCTGAAGAAACCAATGAAAAAATAATACAATACTACATGATATACTCAGTGTCATTTAATTACTACGCAATTTAAGTAGAATACTTCAGTCACTGGGAAGTTTTTCGACTGTTTTTTTCACCTCCTAGATACAACCATACTGTGGAAAGAGT
>NW_009698878.1:13966-15299 GCF_000703405.1 Apaloderma vittatum | reverse complement strand
GGGAAAGGAAGCAAGACAAAGACAGCGACACATTTTCCTTGTAAAAATCAGATCTGAGATCACTACAGCTGATCTCTTCAAGATGTTCAGTGTAGGCGTTGGGAAGGAGGAGGGAAGCAACTCCAAAGCCAGCCGTAGCTAAGCCGCGCTAGCACACAGCCTGTGTGCAACTGCATACGAGCCAGAACACACCGTGAAGTCGAGTTCTCCAGAATTCACACACCTGTCTAGATCACAAGTAACCCCAAGGCCAGCACCACAGAACTATGCAATGCCAGCTACTAAATTCCCCGAAGCAAGACACTAAAATGAAAAACCACTAAGCAAGGCAAATGCTTTTGCTTATATTTCTGGGTACTGTGAACCCAACTGGGCACAATAAAGCAAATGGACTGCAGGACTATTCCCTTCTGTATAGCTCCTGTTCTAATGTTTTGGGATTTTTATGTCTGTGGGCTACAACCCCACATACAATATAACATCTAAAAATGGTTACTTTCCTCTGCTATTTATTGTAAACACTTCAATGCAAAACTATCTTCAGATGAAAACCACTGGCAAAAGTTTCTCAGTACCACAGAATTGTCTAGATTGGAAGAGACCTTTAAGATCATCAAGTCCAAACATTAACCCAACAATGACAAACCCTCAGTTAAACTATATCCCTAAGTGCCATCTATGTCTACCTGGTTCCAATGCATGATAATAACCCTTTCAGTAAAGAAAGTCTTCCAAATACTCAATCTAAACATCCCTTGGGGCAACTTGAGGCCATTTCCTCATCCTATCGCTTGTTACTTGGTTGCAGATACCGTAATCCTGCTAGTTGCTGGGTGTATGATTTGTGTAGTTACTTAAATCACTATTTATTTTAATATAATAGAAAAATGGAACTTCAGTGGGAGAGGTGGGAACTAAAGAAAATTTGGTCAGTTTTGGTAAAATCAGTTCCTTCGGTACTGAAAGTATTTTATGCCAAATGGGACTGTATTTTAACAAATTAAAACAACAAAACATTACAGAAAAAAGTGAAAGCTAGAGATCCAAACTTTATCATAGGTAAATCTAGATTAGATTAAGTTGCAGCTCACCTAGCTGCTAGAAATTCAACATCTTTATTGATGACCTGGATGAGGGGATTGAGTCTACCCGTAGTAAATTGACAGATGACACCAAATTGAGGGGAAGCATTGATCTGCCAGAGGGTAGGAAGATGCTGCAGAGGGACCTGGACAGGCTGGGTCAATGGGCTGAGGCCAGTGTTATGAAGTTCAATCAGACCAAGTGCAGGGTCCTACACTATGGCCACAACAACCCCCTGCAGCGCTACCAA
>NW_009698878.1:0-13482 GCF_000703405.1 Apaloderma vittatum | reverse complement strand
GGATGCACTGCCCAGGGCAGTGGTGGAGTCACCGTCCCTGGAGGTGTTTAAGGAGGGGCTGGATGTGGCACTTAGTGCCGTGGTCTAGCTCGTGTGATGGTGGTGTTGAGTCACAGGCTGGACTTGATGATCTTGGAGGTCTTTTCCAGCTTCAATAACTCTATGAAACTAAACTCTAAGGCATGGCAGTATGAAAGCATGCTTACTTATTATAAACTGAAAAAAACAGCCCTGGCAAATGTATGACAATACACACTCAGGAGGTTCTTAAAAAGAGAGTGAAAAGACAGAGGATAGAAAGTTTATACTCCAGCTTTCACTGTAACTCTTTAGCGATATGCACCAATTTCAGCAATTAGTGAATTCAACAACTTCTAGCAAGTATTCTTGAGGTACCTCTAGTTTATTTTGAGAGTGTGAGAAGGAAAATCTCCGTCTTACTACAAGCTCAGTTAACAAAATCAGTAAGCACGAGCCAGTTGTATTCTGGTTAACTCTGGTAAGACAACTCCTTCGATAGGTTCTTCTGACATTCACATAGGAAACCCAAAGCACCTATTCCAACTGCATCTTCTCATGCCACAAAAAAAACCAAACAAACCCAAAACACACACTTAAATGTTTCATCTCTTGCTCAAAATGACAGTAAAAAAGCCCTAAAATTTTTTATTTCATATTTATTACACAGACAAGTATTTTACAAAACAATTGTACTACTGTATAACCTTCAAAACAGGCTCTTTGTACGTATCCATAATGATACAAAATATTTGATCATGTACAGATTTCTTTAGATGAAAGCAAGCATACTTCTGTCATATATAAAAAAAAATATGCTCTCGTATATGATGATGGTACAGCAGCTTTCATTCTAGTGAATGCAAACTTCTACGTTCCTCAGCACTGTATTTTTCCCTAGAAAAAAAGGTGGATTCAAACCATTTTTCTAGCCTAGAATTCCTAATGTCTTTCCTACAGGGATTTCTGTAACTTAGGAAGACATTACTATTTTTACAACAGGTAGGGATATGGTCTTTATTAGGAGTGTCAGACAACATCAGTATGACAGGCAATTCATTTTAACATTAAAGTGATGCTCTATTAGATGAAACATTAGCTTACAAAAGAGTACATATTAGCTTTCAGAACACCAGAGGGGAGGGTTAGTGATCCACATTTTTATTTTAATATAAATTGTCTTTTCAAACATTCAGAAACAGGATGCAGCATACAATTTCTTTTAGTCAGCATCTATTTAAATTGGTTTTGAAGCTCTCTTTTGCTCTAGAAAACAGGAATAGAAATAGTTGAGTGCAGAAAATTCACACTTAAGTGGTTCAGAAGATCTGTTTTATCAATGAGATGCAATTTTTCCAAATGCCAGAGATCAGGTATTCACTTTTGTTACAGTCAAGTGACAAATTTATTCTAGCATTCCCCATAGTAATTCAAAATAATCACTATCAAAGTCTATCACTGAGCCCAAAGTTAGCTAAGTAACAGTTGGTTTTGAACAAGCTCAATGCTTAACTGACAAGTCAAACTCAGCGTGGAAAACATGACAGTTTTTACACCTACAGCCACACAATTCTCCCACCAGCTATACTGATCATGTGTTTGATTTCAAGTATTTAAATAAAAAGAGGGCCTCAGTAAGAACTGCAATACAGTCAGTTACTCTTCTAATTCTGTGCAACTGTGCCTTAAGAAGGCATCTCTTCCAGTAATTCTTCTGCCTAGTATTTCCCTGTTCCTGCTGTTGCCTTCTGATATCCTCCACCTCTATACAATTTTAGACCACCACGTGGCAGTCTAAAAGCGCTCTTGCGCTTTTCACCTGAGACTTGAGGCATGGCTAAGAAAGATCTTTGCGCCAGAATACACCTACGGTTCCCTCTAGCCTGAACATGCTTCCAACACTGAGCAGGACTTGCTCTCCAATTTTAAGCCTGGACTAACCAGCGAAAAGCCACCGTGTGTCCTGTGTTCTCAGGAACTGCCCACAGTAGCGTGGAGCTGAAAGATGCTCTTCCCTCCTTCACTACCACACAGTGGAAAAGATTCTAAGGATGCAACTGCGACTACGAAACAGCAAAAAGATACTAGATTAGAAAAACCTGACAACAGGAACTGACAAAGAGACAATACTTAAGGTAAAAGCAACATCGACAAAGGTTCAGGAGAGAAAGTAACACTAGTATGAAAAGCCTTACTCAGAGACTGGGACCAAAATTGATAAACTGAACCAGTACCTAGTAATAGGTATTAAATGGGTTCTTGAGGTACAAGTGCTATGTAAAATACAAGTCACAAAATATTCCACATGTTGTGAGGTAGGAAACACACGGTTACAAGGCCTTCTCCAGTGGAGCTTCCTGCTACCCTGTAAGTAAGCTGCTTGCTCTAAAGGACAATTTTCTTTTTGTATTACAAATTCATTTTTCCATGCAAAATGCTCCAACCACCAGGATCAGCACCCGTATACTGCTAATATTTTCCCCTGTCAGTACTACAGATGAACTGAATTATTCTTGCAAGTACCACTGCCAGAGACAAATTCTCAAGTCTATGGGAGAAAAACAAACAAACAAACAAACAAAAAAACCCAAATCAAGCAGCCTAGACATCATTTGAATGATCAAACTTTCAAGTTTGTCCATTTCACAGGGAAGCTTCCTGCCACTCCTCTTCAACTACGATGGATTTTTTTTTTAAGATACCATAAGAGTCACAGAATTTGTTGTACTTTTGGAAGATGTCTATTCAGCTCTGAAAAGAAGTTAAACCGTGAACAGAATTTGTTCACGCTTAACCTAACTGCTACCAAGTCCTAAATACTTGGTAGCATTCAAATTCCTAAACTTGCATCCTCATTCATAAATCCCCATGATCTGGATACTTTTCATTGTTTAGCATTTCCATCTTTGCCTGTAGCAAGCTATACATCATGTTAACTGTTCAGGAAAATTTTTAATAGACATTAGTCAAGGCAGCATACACAAAGTGCAAGAAATAGGGGAAGATCAAAGGTGATTCACATTGAAGGCATTTTCACCATTATGCCCACGATTTTTATAAGAGATGCACTTTTCATGTGATCTACCAACGTTTTCAAATTTTATTAAGAACAGTTTTAGTACAAATTAGAATAAAAATTGAATCGCTCCAGGAAAGAGTCCAAAGAGGAGGGAAAAAAGCTACAGTTGAATAAACTCAGTACAAAGTTTATGTATAACCATGTAAAGGAGCTGGTAGTTTGGAACATTCATGGAACTGTATGTTCACCTATTCTTAGCTCAAGTCCAGCTATTCTGCTAATTCCTGAAGATAACAGTTTAAAAATAGATAGATCACACACAGCACACAACTGCAAAAAGATGGAAATATAGGGAGAGAACAGATATTAATAGCAAACAAGAAAGTTATGTCTCGGCATTGCTTTTTTAAAAAAAAAAAATAGGCCTTAACAGAGAAATTAAAGCAAGAAACCAGATGGACAGAGAATGCTAATGAGTCCTTCCGTGGTTTGTCGCTGATTTGACACCAAAAAGGCTGGGAATAAAAGGGTGGAGAATGTAGGTTTTCACATTCAGCCCTCACAGGGCCAAACACTCAGTCCTTCTCCAGTTTTGAATATCACCAACAAATTTCTATCAAGGAAGAATCATGAACTCTGTGGGATTTTTTTATGTGCAACAAGATCTTAAGTAATTGGGGATGAGAGGCAAATCAGTATTACCTCCCTAAAGTATTCAAGAGCTTTACCCTCCATGTCCCTAAAGGAAAGAGAAGTTCCACATTAATATATTGACAAGCACCTAATAACAAGAGTTTAACAGAGGCTTCTACTATAAAACAAGACAAGAAAAAATCTCCAAGTTAGTGACATTGTTTCTTCCTGAAAACTTTTGACCAAATTGTAACTATGCAGGTAGCATAAAACTCTGAAATCATGATTCATGGTCTACTGGTTCCTTCCATTTTATTCACATAGTCCAAAAATGAGTGGAGTGAATCACTGTTTGCAAACCATAATGAAAACTTCAGACAGAAGTAACTGCTGGATGTCACCCTCTTCTCTCACAATTGCCTACCAGCTAATTCTGACTCTGTTTCAGAATAAATATGTACAACCCAGTGGTGCTGGTGTGCAGGAACTCACCCGACATTGTCTGTTCCAGCCTGTGGATCAGCGACTTCTTAGCACATTCAACGTCAGGACTTGGGTAATCCAAAACCTGCCTGCACCAAACCAATGGACTGACACATTTCTGCACTGGAGTCAGTTTCTTCTTTGGGGACGTATATAACCTGAAAAAGAGAGAGAAAAACAACAACAACTAAACAAAAATTACGAACACAGACAAAATAATATCTGGAATGTAAAAAAATACCATATATGCTATTTTTATACTCTACCTACAGTAAAATCCCAAAATATAAAGAAAGCACAAGTTTTACCTTTAAGTTAACTATTCTGGATACGGTCGAATACTGGTAAAGTACAGCTACCCAAGGACTTCTGGCAAGAAGTGATGGCTATATTGCTACACTGGGATAGACTGATTTACGTTAGGTATACGGACAACTTCGCTATGTCACCTAAACATATAAATTGGGCTTAATGTTTTAAATTTAAGTAACATCCACCTTAAAGGAGAAAAAAAAAGCACTATGAAATATGCAACTGTTGTCTTCTTAAACACAAATATGGAGCAAGTGACAGGCATCTTAACAGCCAAGGAGCAGAGCTAAGCTGCACAGAACACATCTAGTTCAGTAGTGCTGAACAATAAGCATTTTATTTTTACTTACAATTTGTATCCTAGCACCTGATCCTTCAGTTTCCTTTGAACACAGAACAAAGGGACTATCTCTGTCCTAAGGGGTATACAGCCAAGCATTAAAGACAAGGCACAAGAGATAATGGACATAGGAGAGTAGAGAGAGAAACAATGAGATCATTTTGTTCTGCAGGAAATGCTGAGGCCTTTGCCCATCAGCATCTCCATTCATTTATTTAACATCAACACTCTGTGACTGAAGAAAGCATTCCAGTCTAAAGGCTCTAGAAATTTAACTGGAAAATTTCTTCTCCCTCAAGCAGATTAAAGGAAAAGTTGTAACCAATCACACACTCAAAATAGGGGTACTGAAGTCTTATCTTTGGACTAGAATCAAACTTGGAAATGCACTTCAGCAGAAGCCAACCAGGAACTGCAAGATGTACAGCTCTAAATAGAGCTTACGCATATGCAGAAACGGTTAAATGAGTGTTTCTTCTAGGGGTAATGACAGACTTCATGCTCCAAGTGAAAGTGGCTGTATGCCACACAGTGTAACTTAGGAACATTTGACAGCCTAAGCAGCCATGCTCCCATACAAAACAGACAGCAATTCTTGTTTCCTTTATGCCAAAGGCATCGGCAACAATGTAGAGTTATTTCTCACAGCCCTGTTATGAGATTATTTGCCTTGTAATTCTAGAACTTGAACTCACTCTGTTTCAGAAACAGCTTTAAACAATTATTATTTTTTTTAATTACTACCCTTAAGGTCACTTCTTAGAAGGAAAAAAAAAAAAAAAAGAGAAAAAAGAGCTTCCAAAGAAGCATGCTTATAAACCCACCATGAGTATCTCATCCAAAACACCGATCACTTTATTGAGAGCATGCTCAGAAACACTTCTCCCACATAAACACACTGGCATTTGAAAGCTGCATTTGCAAATGCAGGAGAGAGGACTTTTACTAGCTGCCAAGTTTTCAAAAAAAATGAAGCTGTCTGTAACAATGCAAATAGCCACTGCCACATACTACATAGTCCATGTGACTGACACTCTGGCCAGTGCCATGCTGGCCATTAAAATTGATTTTGTATAAATTCTTACACACAGCCCACATGAAAAGCTAAGAGGCCACCACATATTTATAGCCCTGAAGATCGTTGGAAAGCACAAGAATGGCTCAATTTTTAGACAATCACACAAATTACTGCACTTTCTGCAATTATCTGCACACAGTTAAAAGTAACATTTAGCATTTACTAGCTCTCTAGCACTCTGATTTTACTGTCTTTTCGGCATTTATTTGCACATACTCTTTTCTGTCCTAAGGTATGTTTACACAATACAGAAGTGTCAAAGGCAACAAAGCCAACTTTTGTGCTGGCCATGCTAGACTTGCTTCTAGCTCTCTGGCTAGCTGACATGCCACGCTGTGTTTGAGAAGTTCCCCGCACATTTGAAGTGTTTACAGCAACACCCACTATAACATGCAAGGAACTAAAGCATGTGCGCTCTTTTGAAAGACATACGAAAGGGATACCTTCAACAAACCTGCAACACTAATCAAAACAGCACATGGTATCTTAAGCTCCAACCCATTCTTTTCTGCAATTTCCAATTGTTGCATTTGTTTTGCTAGTGGTTTATTTACTGAAGCAATCCAGGCTCATGCACCTCCATATTTTCCACCTTCCTTTCTAACTGGATATATTGCAGATTCTCACACTTCTTTTCAGTCAACTTTTTTTCCTTCTGCAGCCTGTTCCAAACCTTACTTTCAAGAAAAGACAGAAATTTAAAACCATAAGCATTTCACGCAACTCTGCTACCTCATGACAAATATATGTGTATCGATGATCAATGCAGTAACGCAACAGCTCTTCCAGGACAGTTTCTTGCACACCATGCAATTACGAAGTCTCATTATTATAAAGCAGTAATCTTAATTTCCCATCTGAAAAAGAATCAGCAGTTTTGAAACTGACTTAATTCTACTTGCTTTGCCTAATTTGGTTTAAAAAAAAAGTAAGACCAAAGGCAAGGCTACAAATCAGAGCGATGCTTTTACTGCTTCTTAGTCTCTTCCCAAAAGCAGGAAGGGAAAAAGAACAGAAAGCAAAGCACAAAGCATGTACAAGTAACTTCATAAAGCTAAGTGATCTCCTTTGTCAAACTACTGTTTGGCTCTAAAGACATAGGTCCTCCTCAGCTGAAGAGCTTTCCAGGCGAGATTCATTCCTATTTGCACCTGTCAATGCGTTCTACAGCAATACAACAGCACTGATTGGCAGCACAGCAGCTTCAGGACTGAAGATTACCGGTGTGACTTCATACATCTTTAAACACTACTAAATCACTTTCTCAAAACAGGAAGCTGAAACCAACACGGAAGCTGACAGCTTAGTTACCACCCCTACTACAAACCTTAACACACCAGAAATCTACGTGCCAGTTTCTCCACAAGAGATTAAAGACTCTACGATTCAGTGACACAAGGTCAAGTACAAGAAAGCAGTATATAAAAAGCAGCTCCAGGAGCTTTGACCTATTTTGAAACGGCATTAAGAAGCCCAGACACTATGATTCTGCTGCACACAGGAATACTCCCCTCCTTCAGCTGTCACCAGTCAGCTGTGCCACAGCAGCACCGAACTGAAGCTCCAAGCAGCCAGGGGGTCTACAGAATAGTTCCAGGAAGACGCAGCAGAAAAAGGGCAGAGCTTTTGCAGAAAGACTGCTGTCATCACAAGCTCAAACGACACCGTCAGCCAAATGGGGCAAGCTGTAGCACGTTGCGCTGGGACATGACTGAGTCGGAAAAGGCTTTGAAGAAAGAGAGCGCGATGCTGAGGTAGGAATGGAATATCTGCATGGGGATTGCCTCACCTGAGGAACAGCTCCTAGTGGATTAAAATACAAGAGGTGAGCTGCCACAGGCAGAAAAGCAGAAGCCAAGGTTCTAGTCTTCTTGTACCTCTGCTGCTCAGCACAAGAGTGAGGGCAAAAACAAGCAGATGAATATGAAGTCACGGATCTGAATTAGAAAGAAGATGGCAAGTGGAAGGAACCTGAGTTAGAGGTCATTTATTTTAGTTACATTAAGTGAAAACTGGCAGATACAATAGAGGCGATGAAACAAGAGAGCAGACAAAACACATGGCAGGCAAAAGCAGGACCAAGAAAGCAACCTGAAGAGGTGAAGAAAAGAAATAAATCCAAAAGACAGATTGGTAACAAATTCCTCTAAAATACAGACTGTATTACAAGACAGTCTTAGAAATGGACAATTTAGAACACAACAGTGTCAGTCTAAACTCTTTTAGATCAATTTAAGATTTTCAGGAGATTGTATTTGAAGCAATTTAAGTTAAAGATGAATTTTGAATAAAGAGCTACAAGTAAAGATCTGAAGATAATGTCTGGTTGTAAATTAGAAAAAGACAACAAAAAACAACAATCCAAAGACTAAGTGATATCCCTGCACATATCTGGATCACACATTTCCTCTTTCCTCCTCCCCCACCCCTGCAAAGTTCCTATCCTGCAGTTGTAACTGAGACACATTGCTCAGCCTATAATTACTAATTTGTTGGTGTACTTAAATGAAAGCCTCTAATTCCAAGAGATGAGTTACAGCAAAACTCCCAAGTCTCTCAAAATACAAATACTACAAAAATGCTTGGGTAATCTCATTAAAACTTCACATTAAAGCAGCATGTCTTAACTACGCACTGCGTTTTTCAAGTAGAAATGGGAGGATTCAGAGAGTTTGCAAAGTGCAAGTGGGAACACAATCATCTTCCTGCCACCAGCAATTAAAGATAGTTAACTGCCCTCTGGTTAGTTGCTGGAAATTATAGACATTATTCATTTCCTCATCTCAGAAGAACATGTTGCTCTCAAAGGGATGTTGTAGAATGTGAAAAGGGACCTTTAAAAACTTGGAAGACTCCTGTAACACCATCACGTGGCTTCTGTGGAACTGTCAAACAAACTCTACAACTGTCGACTGTTTGAGAAGCTTTTCAGACAGAATTTGTTAGAGCACATATGCCCTTAGCATGGTACCGTGGATAGTTACATGGAATAGAGAAAAGCTGAGGACTTCTCTGTGTTAAATGTGTTCCAAAATACAAGTCTGCTTAATTACTAGACTTGAAAGTTCTACCAACACCTACAAAAAGTAAAAATGTGAATGAATCATGCCTAAACAGGATATCATGATGAAGTAAATTTCAGGAATACCATTAAGATAATAAAGGAAAATCGTACTGAAGCTTTGATAATATCAAGCATGTTTAAAAGCCAGAAATATAATATAGTAAGTTAGAAATGGAAAAAAGTTCTTCCTGCGGTCCTCAAACATCTGCTTCACAGCAAACAGATACCTCAAAGACAATGGTCAAATGGATTATTTGATGCTACACCAGTTGTTTCATTTGACAAACTGGTAACTTCTCTAATCCTCTGTTCTTCAACATGCTGCTTTTTAAATTATCCTCCTAGTTTGAGAAGCCACAATCTGAAATCCGTTAAAAACAAAACCAAACTTTAAATCAGATTGACATTTCATCTGCCACAAAATGAAAAGCATCAATTTCTCTTTTACTTAGGTCACAGGGCAAAAATTGATCAGAACCTCCTCAGTTTCCAAGAGGCCTAAACCACATGAATCCAATGCCATTTTAGCAGCTGAAGACTAAATGCTGCAATGTAATTTCAGCAATGGGAGTTCATTCAGGTGCAGCTCTAACCTAAAACATTCACCCTACACTTTACTAGCTCACCATGGCAAACTCTAGGGTTCCAAACCATAAAGTTAGTGTTCAAAGGACATTAAGTAATATGAGCTACAAGGCAGCCATTACAAATGACGATCATGTTTTCATCCTCTATATCTCAAAACAGCCCCTGAGCCAACTAACCTGAATGGATGACCAGAACAGAAACACAGACTATTGAAAATAGGTGTCAATTTAACAGAAATAGCTGCGGAGTAAGAACACATATAATAGTAAAAGTACTCACTTTCCGTTTTAACTAAACAGGACATCAAACCAATATGAGGTCTTCAGTAACACTAAAAGTATCACTTTGAACTGTTAATATAAACAACCCACCAGTAATTTCATTTAAACACCCAGTAGTTGCCTTTTGTTTGTAAACGAAGTCAGCCAGCTGTTAGTTATTTCAGCCTCACCAAGGAGACTTTAGATTGCAGTGACATGGAAACACTGATAAGCAGTAAGCTGGCTTTTATAGCGCTATCATTTGAAGAGGATACAATTGTGCTGGAGTTTGCTGAGCAATTATATGTACAAAACCAATACGCTGCAAGCTCTATACTCTTTTATGCATATACTGCACATAAATTTTGAAGAAAAAGCACTATGTATTTTCCTCACATTTAAAAGAAAGCTCCTTAGAAAGTTCAAGTAAGTGACTGTGCAACAAGTTACCGCAAAGCAAGTTACAGTGGATTCACAAGACGTTAACTGATCTGCAGTAATTGCCCACGTGTGCACACTTATCCTGCAATAAACTCACAACAGCTCACTTTTTACAAGAAGCAGAGCAAGCCACCTTGCGAACCGTCACCAAGTTGCCTGTGCTTCACATCCACACCCAACCTTACCCAGCAGGTCAGGCAAGGAGCCATATGCCTTGTCCTGCCTCTCTGAAGATTTCTCTGCTCTGGTCCCCACTCCTGCCCTTGTCTTTGTTAATTAATTACCAAAAAGAGAATTGTTCAGATTGAAATAAAAAAAATTTTGATCCAATCTGGTTCAAGAACAGCTAAATAGGAACACCCAGAGAATAGATTACCAAGGTCACTGGTAACTCCTTGAGCAAGTAATTAGCAGGCCTAAAGCAGTCTCCACGGGCTTAGGTGCAGCTTAGTACTGCGTGCGCGTACAAATGGGCCTATTTGCAACCTTCAGTGTCCTACTAGGAAGAGAGTTTCAGATTATTATAGGGCCAAGAAACTCAATCTAAATTCTCTGAAGTATTTTTAGTAATTTACCGTAAGATTTGAAGATTGTCTCCTGGGCTAAAACACTTCAAAAACTAAAATATACCTGTATGGAACTAACCACAGCAAAGAAAAATAAACAAGGAAAAATATAAAAAGTCCTAAAATTCACTGTAACAGTTTCAATAATTAATGGCTGCTACTAAAGCAGTAATATTGAAGTTCTCCTCACTTGCTAGTAATTTAGCTCAGTTCTACAATCTCCATTTTTCACTTTACAGTTCTGCCCTGTGTAGATTTATCTAGAAGTATTTAACTCTTTAAAACCTAAAAAATGAGCTGAATTCCAAAATGTAGATTTAAAAAAAAACAACCAACAACAAAAAATCACATTCCAGTATCAATTTCAGTCATAGTATCAACTGCTTCATCCTAAATTCATAGCCAAACCTCACAGGTACTAATCTCATGTGACTATTAGATGCAAAATAATGTAATCTCAGCAGTGAAGAAAACTATTTCTCCTGCCATTACAAGGCTTGCAGACAATTTTGTAATAAGGTATACAAATACACAAACTGAGAAAACGTTTGTGTTGCACAAAGGTGAGAGAATAGAAGTTGCCAGCACCCTTCATCACCTATTGTCTCCCACAGCAAAGTCCTCCTGAAAGCAAAGACAAATCTAAGCTCCTCCATGCAGACAATCAAAAGAGGCAAGATGAATCATTTTCGTTATGTGCAAACCGTGATTTAAATTCAGTTTGTTTCCACGTCAGGTTTTCTCAGCTGGTAAGTGGTCTTTTGATTTCTAGAGTGGTATAATCCCACAGTTTAAACAGGATTTTGGGTTAAGCAGTAGTGATCCAAATCCATCTGAACCTGAAAGAGTTCACATGAGGTTTGAATTTTGAGTACATTCACCCATTTCAGTTGATTCAATTACTTGCTGAGTGACCTTGCATAACCGAGGCCTTAAGAGTGGGATCTTTATGGAACAGTTCAAGAGAAATCCACTTACTCACATTGTTTCTCCTATTTTCACAGGCTTGTTTCCTTTTCATTGCTCCACTAGGCCTCTGAAAATCTCCAACTTCATTTAGAGCAGTAACCTCCAATTCATCAAATGCACAAACACAAAGTCATCCTACCTTCACAAGAAGAAAAATGGTTTTAGAGTACTAAGTGCCTCAACAGCTCAGAGTTCAGTGACTCCAGGAGTTTGAGGTCCATTTTTATAGAGGAAAAAAAAATCTAGCCAACCTACATTTATCATTAAGTGTATGTTAAACTACAGCATAAAAAGACAAAGGTGTTTTTTTAATTACACAGGCACATTTCTTGATATGTACAACAAGAAGTAAATTCTGACAACTGCTCTTTTCTAAGTGCATGCTTCTGTGTCTTGAAGCATCATCTCGTGTCTGAGATTGAAAATTAGCACTATAGTTGCTAAAATATTAGGAAAGGAATGAAGACCTATAATAGACTGCGCTCAAGTTTTGTGTCTTTTCAGAACGAGAACTTGCACAGAAACATGACTGAAGCCACAATAAAAGGCAGCGTAAGTAATGTGCCAAACACCTGACACAAGGAAGAGCTGTGCTTAAAGAACTATGTCATCTACCCGCAAGTGTCCAGAACTGCACAAACAAAAACATCCATGCAGGCTGTCGCCATATGCTCTGCTGTGACATTAACCTTCACTGAAGTGATGCATTATATTGCACTGCCTGATGCATGGGTTAGTATATAAAATAGTAACACCTATCGTCGCTAGAATTCATGATGTTCACAAGCGTGGCCATCCCGCTCCAAACTTGCTGTGCAAATTTAGGATATTCTATTTCCCTCACATGCTGTAAAGCAGCAGACCACAAGGCATAAGCTGAGAAATAGGAGTAGCTTCCTTGCACAGACTCATCATCTGGAAGACGACGCCTTGCATTAATTTAGTAAGCTCATGCTGGATGAGAATAAACTTATGCCCTCATACTCCTCCTGTGGATCGGGCTGGTCGTCAGGCAAATGATTCTCCCAGGAAGCACACAGTCTCCTCCCTGAGCATCTAAAACCCTGCTCAGGAATAGAATCATTCCAGCATTTCTAAAGGTGTTTCTAACTCTGAAACACATTTTTGTTTGTTTGTTTTTTAGATCTGTCTGCTTGTTCACTCCCAAAGACATTTTGGTGGAACCTACAACCAGTTCTGACCCAAGTCAGGCTGCTTTTATTACACTTTTCCTTCAGGTACAGGCTTCCCTCACGTTCCTCTGTTGACACTGTGCTCCTGCAGCTGTAACGCTGGTCCTCAACTAGCATCACAGGAAACTTTAAAAAGACAGGTGGAGAACAGCATGGCGTTAGAGAGCAAACCTCCTCAATTCTCAGTAGAATCTCATCCACGAGGGGAACAGCCACCTGCAGCTGTTTGTGCTGGAGCAGCTGGGTAAGCAATCGATTTAAAAAGAGAGCAACCACCTAAGGTAAACCGTGGTCCTATATCACTAGCAATAAATGAAAACACCCAAGGACAACAGACTTATACGATGATGGAGTGCCTTACATTTGGAGCCTTCACGGCTGAGAAAAATCAAAGCTTAAAAGAAAGTGTGCTTGATGCACATCTGAAGACACATAACAGTACCTGCGGGCTAAGCCAGCGCTACGCCAGAAACCTTCCACGAGTTCCTCAACGTCTCTGCACCTCCTGAACTTGTGAG
>NW_009698877.1:665-947 GCF_000703405.1 Apaloderma vittatum | reverse complement strand
AGAATGGAGGTCTAGGGGTGCAAAATATCCTTTATTGAGGAAGGACAATAACAAACCAGCAGCTTTCCAGGCTCTTCTGCACCTGGAAGGGATAGAGAAAGGGTCTTACGGGAGGGCATCATAGGTTGACCCTGCTCTGGGGTCAGCCATGGGATGGGGGGCACGCTCAGGCCCCCTCCCAGCCCCATAAGGCCCCTCTCACCCAGCCATCCCATCCCACCATCCCATACCTGGCTGGGCAGTGCCACAGCTCCCGTTACTTCTTTGTTGTTGACCTCTTGC
>NW_009698877.1:0-608 GCF_000703405.1 Apaloderma vittatum | reverse complement strand
CAGGACAACCTGGCCCCTTTTATTTCTCTCCCATTTTTGGGATCAGCATCACACATCGGCCCCTTTCCCTCCCCAAGAGCTGCAGGTCCTGGCTAATGAGCGTTAAAGCCACACGCCTGGCTGGGATGGGGTAAAAGTGGGAGATGCGGAAAGATCCCCCAGACAGCTCCTACCTTGCTGGGACGAGTCTCCTCAGGGGAGATGCTATTCCTGCTTGGGAGAGAACAGCAGGGCTGGGATTAGGGACGCAGGGTCTCGGCAGTGTGGGGCATCCCCTCCCCCACGGCGGGGCTGCTGGGCACGTTCCCCTCCATCATACTCACGGCTCGTCCTCCTTGTCCAGCTTCCTCTTCTAAAGGAGAGAAAATGATGGGGAGGAAGATCACAGATCACCCCCGTTACAGGGAGGGGTTTGGGGCTGGAGCTTGGTGGGAGCGTGGGTCAGGGTCTGGGGAAGCTCCCAGCAGGGAAGGTGCCATCCCCGTCCCCCTCTGCAGCACAGGGTCCCCCCCAACACCAAATCCCCAGCCAAGGGGGGCTTTACCTTGGCAGCGTTGCCCTTTCTAGCAGCTTGACCCTTGGAGGGCTTCTCAGGGGACTCCTCTGTT
>NW_009698876.1:23683-27529 GCF_000703405.1 Apaloderma vittatum | reverse complement strand
CGGACACAGCCGCACAGACTCTGCCGTCCCATCCAACACCTTTTATTTCCTGCTTTTCATAAAAATTTGCAATAAGCCTTCGTCTTACATAGTATACAAAATATTTACTCTACCGAATAAATAAAACACGAACATCTTGCGGACAGCGTCGGGTCTCGAAAGGAAAACACAGCACCCGGACATCCTTCCCCAGCCTTGAGACTTGCAGCAGTCTCTCGGGAAAAAGATGTTCTCCTGCCCCCTGCTCCCCACCACAACTCTCAAAACTCCCCCTCACCAAAGGGCACGGCAGGATCCATCTGTGAGAAGAAAGCAGAAGTGCACCCACTAACTGAAAGGGAAAAGCTCACGGTAACTGGCCCTAAAGAGCTCGTACAGAGACCTCTGAGCTGTGCGGTAGGATCAAGCCCTAGAGAGATTCCTGTGTTCACGCAGGTTCTATGAGTAACAGCACGCAGGGGACACATGCAGGGGACGCGCTTACCTCTCCCAGCCTGTGCCTGTGTCCCTTGCTGGTCCATGTGTCATCCCGACACAGAGATGCTGTTCTCAGCAGAAGCACGCTGGGTCAGCCCGAAAGGACAATCTTACCAAGAAAAGAGCTGCTCAGCGGGCACTCTGCAAAATGCCTCTCCTGCCAGCCCCCGCGACAGAGCGAACTAGGAAGAAAGGCTTTTGGTAGTAACGGAGCACGCAGAGAGGGCCACTGAGGAGACAGAAACATCCCCGACAGGTTTGGGGCCGGCAGCTGCTGAGTGCCCAGCTCAAGGCCTGAGCTCAGACTTCACAGCCAGGAGGGTAAGAAGGAAAGGGGCAATTACTGAATCCGCTGGGTTTCACTCCAGATGAAGAAATAGGAAGAAGGGTGCCGAGGGAAGGGAGAAGTCAAAGAGGTTCTTGGTGGATAACCGAGTAGCTCTGCTCCTTGCTGAACTGGCTAAAACAAGAGCCGTGCACCCCGAAGACAAGTGGGTACGGAGCTCCTGGTCTTGGCTGGATCGTGTCTCTGCAGCTCAACAGGAGAGCTCCAGAGAACGAGCCATTACCAGCCCAGCCACAGGTCAGGCCAAACAGGGTGACGGGCGCCTGTCTGGGATGCAGCAGCAAGGAGCAGGAGCAGCGGGCTGCAGAGCCACAAGCTCAGTTGCTCAGTGGTCTTTTCTGAACAGAAATGAAGTAAAGGCAGGCACCTCCCCAGCAGCGTATTTGAACTATGAGAAAACGGGACCAACCCAGCCTGTCTTCTCCCAGGACCAGGGAGATCAGAGCCAATGCTCTGGATGCAGGCTCCAGATTTGCCGAGGGGATCGGGCTGCCAAGTCCGTGACCCGGTGCAACGAGGGGGATGGCAGAACAGGAAGGTTTGAAAGACAGGTCCGAGACCCACCCTGCACTGACTAATCCCAAGCCCTCCAGCTCAGCCAAGACACAGAGCGCGCTGTGTGTGACGTGAGCCCAAACCTACGCACATCCACCAGCTCCAGCCAGGCTGTAACCACACCAAAGCCACCTCAGCAGACGGAGCATTGGTTGGGGTATCTGAAGTCTTCTCTTGAAGGACAGGTACAAATTATGAATCAAAAACTGCAGCATCTTGTTCTTTCACATTCCAAACTGAAGGACATTGTAAACCAAGGCTGTCTCCCCCTCCAGCCTGCTGCTTTCTCACTGGGATGTCCGTAATGAAGCATTTCAGTCCTTCATCATCAAACCCGTACACCTGAAGTTTGGTGGGAAAGTACTCTTTAGGCACTTAAACAAATGGCTCAATTATCAAAAGCGCTTAGCATCGTAGCAGCCTCCACGTGTGAAGGTTCCCCGCATTTTACGTAGGAGAAAATAAATAGAAAGGATGCTTCAGCACTCAGGTAGGGACCTCTGAAAAATGTTGGGTCAGAGGTTACTGATCAGTAGGAGCATTGATCCAAGAAACACCCCGTCTTTGGCAATAATATTTTGCCTCAAAGACTTCCTCACAAAGCCTGGAGGGGACAGACAGGAGAGCAGGAAGTACAGACGAAAAACTCTTTCCGTAGGTGGTTAAGCAGCTGCCAAATCCATCCCCAAAACAGCTGCATTTCAGCACACAGACCTTGTTGTGGGAAAGGGAGGCTGGTAGGCATATAATCTGAGATGAAATAAAACAAAAACAGTGACCCTTTATGGGAAAGAAATGTTTAAAAAACTGAGGAGAAGTCCTCTGAGGACCCATCTGCAGACAGTAGGGGAGTAACCTTGCTCCCATGCCAAGGAATAGTCTGACAAGACCTTGCAAAAATAGCAACGTTTTGCTCTTCAGTCGAACCTCCCAAGTCCATCTCGCTGCCCACACATCTCCACAGAAAATTAGTCACAAACAGTTTGTTTAGACCAGCCAAAGTTTAAGGGCTGTCAAACAACTTCAGCCTAGCCTCCGAAGGACCGGGTCATGCTTTCCTCTACACACTGGATCATTTCAAAGTCTTCTGTCTGGAAAGAAGACTCTGGTATAGAAGGTTGCTCTGAGGACGTGTCTTTGAGGGAGAACAGACACAGCCAGCGACCAACTCCGGGTACCCACTAGAGCAGCAACTGCTGCCAAGCTCAACTAGTCATCAGCAGACAAGAAATTCCTCCAGCTTCCTCAGGAACACTTGTTCCCAGGTAGCCTGGCAGCCTCCTGTTCTATTTCACTGTCACAGGACTGAAAATCCACTGTGATACGGCAGCATCGCTTAGGGGCCAGGTGTGGAAGAGGCACAACAGACCAGCTCTGTCAGGGGAGAGAGCGGACAGCAGTTGAGTGCTGAGGAGTGAGAGGTCAGAGCTACAGAGAACTGCGCAGGGAAAGCTAAAAACAATCATTAAAAAAAAAAAAAAGTGAAGAAGCCCTTTCCATCTGAGGCAACTTGGTACATAGGTAAAAGATAAGTCACCTTTTGGAATCAGTCCTAATGAAACGTTACTTGTTTTTCCGAAACAAGACGTAGTAACTTTTCTCCCGAATGGTTTCTCCCAGTCAGAACAGAGGTGGGGAAGGACGGAAGTGTGCGTGCACAGGTATGCACCCCCTTTGCTCCATGGCCAAACCTCAGCCACACATCTTTTTTTTTTTTCCCCAATGCAATCTCCTCCCAGTGTCCTATTTGCAGAAGTATTGCTAAAGCAGTTAGGAAAAACCACAAGCAGCAGGGGAAGAAGATACAGCTCTAACTGGAAAACAGGAGAGCAAACGATTTCTTCCCTCCCTTTCCTGTCCCACTGCCTCTCCTGCTCAGAAACGTGACCCGTTTTTAAAGGAAAACTCCATTTCCTTTCTCTCCCTTGCATAAACCCCTTTGGTGCTGGCTGTGCAGTGCTTTCTGCTGATAAAGGCACATTTGGAAAGCGCTGATGGCCCAAAGCACAATGCTCCGATGCCTCATATTTACACCTGAGATTAGCCCTGCTGCGTCTCCTGCCCCCAGCCCCAGGAACTAACCCCCAGGGCTACAGCAACAGCACGGAGAGAGCAGGGGCCACATGAGGCTCCCCACGAGCAGCCACGTGCACACACACCCCCTCCTCATTCTGCCACGTGCAGGCACCCGCGTGCTGCCCTCATGCCTCCCACATCACACCGAATACTTCACCATGTCACTCTTATCAAAGACAACTTTGGTTGCAAAGTAAATGGCTACCAAGCCGAAGCCGGCAGCTGACACCATGTAGGCAGTGACCGACTGCGTAAACTGCACAATGGACCCCATGAAGAGGGAGGGGACAACCTGAGAGAGGAGGAAAGCACTGTCCAAAATAGCCAGGTCCAGGCAGATCCCTCGGCCAGGAGCCACCGAGTCCGGTTCTCCAACCATCATCATCAGCGAG
>NW_009698876.1:18250-23652 GCF_000703405.1 Apaloderma vittatum | reverse complement strand
CGGGAGGAGCGGACGCACAGAGCCGAGCCGGCGGCCGCAGGAGAGGAGGAGGAAGAGGAAGAGAAGAGGCTCCCAGTATGTCCATTCTGGTAAGGCAGCTTCTGGCTGGAAAGGAGCCCTTTAGAGAAGGCTGATTTCTTGTCCAGTCGAGCTGCAACTTCCTCCTCTTTGCTCTTATATTTATGCAAAAATACCTAGAGGAGAGAAGGAGGGCACGTGAGGAATGACTCGGTAGGATGGAGCCCAGCAAGCAGGGCGAGGGGCTGAGGGGACCCCGTTTTTTGCGCAAGAGAGCAAAAGCACTCTGTGCTTGCTGTGCGTCGGGTCAGGCTCTTGGAGGTGGGGAGTGCCTGCAGTGAGTCTGGCCCACATGAGATGGCCTCCAGGAGCCAGCCTGGCTTTTCCTGGCTGGCACAGGATTCAACACAACCCTGACTCACCGGGGGAATCTGGCCAAGTGGTGCCTTTGTTGTGCAGGAGCTCTGGGGCTCAGCACTCTGCTGCTGCCCAAAGCCAGCCCAGGCTCTGCCAGGGGACATTCTTTACTGAGACTCGGGTGGTCACCTCCCCAGCGGGTGCCAACTGCAGCCTACTCCATCCTGAAATCTGCTGATGCACACTTGCAGGACAGGAGTGAACTGTGGACGTATCACAAAGCCAGCTCCAGAGCAAACAGAAGTGTTTATAAAGTGGCTGACTGGGAACCCAAAACCTTCCTACAGAAGAGCCCAAAGGGCAGGTGAACAGTCCAGAGCCCTGGATGCACGATCTCTTCTTAACATCTGGGATACTTAAAAGTGACACCAGCTGAGACAGCACAGCCCTGGCAACTCGGCAAAGAGCTCTCTCCCCAGCTCTGCAACAGACCACCTCAACCCGCTTCATCTGCCTGACCTGGGCCTGCCCACTCAGGCTAGAAAAAGGAGAAGACAACTCTTTTCCTCCTCACCTTTTTTTGCCTCGCTCTGCTCAAGCTGTGAGATCTCTGGGGCATGGCTCACTCAAGCAGTATTCCCACAGAGTATTTGGATAAAAAGCCCCCCACATTAACACCAACAAATAAGAGGCAGTCATGCAGACAGTGAATATGCTGGAGAACTCCAGCTTTACAATGCCAGGGCATTTGCAATTAGGCACAACCACTGGTCTGCGTGGGGTAGAGCAGCTAACGAAGGACACGGTAATCCCTGATCCGCATGGGGGGATTGAACAAACAAAGAAAATTAAAAAGGGAACAAACAGCACCTGTTTGAGAACAGAGAGCACTGTGCCCAGCTGCAGGGCTCAGAGGGATTTGCCTGAATTCTTCCTTTTGCAGGATCCGGACACAGACTGACAGGAGGGAACCGCTGGCACAGGAGCCCAGACACCCAGCTCTTGTCACAGACTGTCCCAAAGCTTTTGGCAGCTTTGGCACCCACCTGGCTACACCCAGCTCTGCCCTCCTGTAGATCAGAACCCGCCAGTCCCTGTTCGTGCTGCCCCAGGCCACAGCTGCAGCACAAACAACTTCAGATTCAGTCAGAGAAACCGGACGAGAACGTCACTAAATAGCAGTTGTCTTCCAAAAACTCTGCCTGGGCTCTGCTCAGCTGCTCACTGCACCCTACAACTCCTCAGCTCTGACCAGGCTCATGAATTTACACTTAAGTGCATCACTCCAGGACTGTCACTTATGTGGAGCTTAAAAATCCTCCCACGTGCCTCCCATTGCCTTTAGGCTTCAAAGCAACTCAAAACCCAGCACAGAAGGGACATGGTGTGAGCCAAGCCAGGATGTCCCTCACAGTACCAGCCCGTCGCCTTTGGCACTGGCGTTGCCAGAAGCCTGCTCAGCTGCCCTAAAGGCTCAAGCCACGTTTTCTTGGTTTCTATACTGATCCAGGCTAGGACTTCAGAGATACAAGTTCTGGCAGGGGTGTTTGAATACCTCGTGTGGAGAATTAATTTAAAACTAGAGAAAACGATTTAAACATACTCACAGGAATGAGAACTTACGCTTTAACATGATCCCGTGTAAGAGAGGATACAACCACAGGAGTCACTGGTGCCTCAATCCACACCTTCATCTCCCTCTCAAGTTAGTGGGAAGTGGTGGGAGTGAGGAACCTAGCTCTCCCTCATCTCCCGCAGAAGGTGTGAAAGCCCACCACGTATCTCACCTCTACCAAGCTTCCAGGCACTGTTTGAACATGCGGATCTTTTCCTCCTGTTCTAGGCAAGGTTTAGTGGCCATGCAAAGATGAGAGGGCATGCGAGGAGAACAGAGTGACTTACACAGCCTGTGCTAAACAAGGAGCTCCAGCCTCGGTGGCCTTGCAGGTTTTCGCCAACAATCCCGCATGGGGTGGAAGCAACAGCCACTTTGGATGCTCCTTCTGCTGATTCACTTCGGGAGGAGTGTTTAAAGAAAGTTTAAAAAAAAAAAAAAAAAAGAGAGGGAAGAGAGGAAGCAGGAACGAGGGAAGGCAAACATAAATGACGGCAGATTTCAACAGTAAGAAAGAAGAAGAAAACAGAAACGGGGAAGATGGAGAATTTTCTGCAAAAGGCATTTTAGGGGGTACTTGTGGGGTCTCCCTGCAGCCTGCTGCGAAGATACTGGTAAAGGAAGGAGGAACTTTCAGGTCAGGAGAACAGAGAGACCAAACGCAGCCATGCCCCACACCTCAACATACCTGGAGCATTTCCCTGTCAAGCCTTTGGCAAAGAGCTGGGTATGTGGCCTTACGCTGCCCACCTGTGGAGTTTGGTTTCCATCCTGGTGATGGGAGATCCCAGCCAAACAGAAGTTTTTGCAAAGCAGGACACTCCCTCGCACCCCGATTCTGAGAGGATGCTTCGTGCAAATTGCGATGGGTTGGTCAGAAGTATTTGCTCAATGTGAACATCTGGATGCCTGTGGTAGAACCTCCTACTTATTTCACTGCACAGCAAACCGCCTGCCATTGGGATGAAAGAGCTACTCTCAAACCACAAATTATTTTTGCATTTGCAGCACAAGAGAAACTCCTATTAATCCAGTGTGCAACTCAGGAACCTCCTAGGACTCCTCCACAAGGATAACATCTGTGGGACAGGTTTACTAGCTTCTATGCTGGTGTCAAAAGTTTCACAATGGTGTGGGTTTTGTCTTGGAATGAGGGGAATAGGAAGAACCTCAGCTTTCATGTTACTGATCTTCACGCTACGGACAAAAACTGGAAAGCAGGACCTCTAAGGGCTGAAAATTCTTGAGTTTTTTAGCACCTCGGGTTGGCAGTGCTGCAGATGGGACTTGGTTGCAGAGTGCACGCAAGTTATAACCAGCCTGCAGCAGTTTCCCTCAAAATACGCAGAACACAGAGGAACACAGGACATCCCTTTTGATACATGAATGCCAGCTGATTTCTTCCATCCTACCCACTCCCCGCTTCTTAAAATCGCATCATTTGCAGGGGATGCCTAAGGAAGGAGACGCTAAACTCTCTCATCTCCTCCATTTCAAATAATTCTTCAGAGAAGACAGAGCCTGGAGATTAGAGGCACACGTCGAAAACCCTTGCACACAGGCTGTGTTTCTTTTTGGAGGGCTGAACTGACTGTACCAGCCACAAGTGGCACGAGAAGCTTGGCCAAGCTGTCCCCGCAGCTACCTGGCACGCTGCGCTCTGGAGCAGACCCCTACCTGTTTTTCATGATGATACAGCGATGCCAGCGTGTATGGCAGGATTTGGAGCGCAGAGAAGGTGAAGCCCGTCAGAGCAGCTGAGATAGTAACAACGATGACGCTGTGGGAAAGGCACATGACGAAGGCAGCCATGGGGAAGAACACCACGCTGGCCAGGTAGACCCCCCGCGTCCCAAATTGCTTCACCATCCGGTCCATGATTGTCGAGAAGAAGATGGACGTGATGCACTGCAGGAAGAGGCCCAAACTACCCATCCGGACACCTGCAGGTAAGCAGAGGTGGTGACAGACACTGCTCTGGCTGCACCCAGGCTTCACCCAGCCAAACCCCTTTGAGCCTCCTTCGCCCTCAGTACAAGCCACACAGAGTGGGCACAGCCGCGAACTGTCCTCACAGCCACGCAGCCGGGTCAGGAAGCATCACCCAACATCTCCCAGGGCTCCACCAGCAGCCAGTACCTCCTGCACGGGCTCCTGCACACCCCAGTCTAACCAAAGGGGCAACAGGAGACAGGAATCCAAATGCCACCCCTGTCTTTGGAAGTCCTTGTTTGCACCTTCTTACCCTTGACCCAGGATCTGTCACCTGCTCATGAACCAGGATCTGTTGTTATCTGATGCCAAAAGCAGCAACAGAACAAAAGGAACAAGGAATTGTGCTTAAGCCAAGGTAAAGTATGCCACAGCCACTGAATGACTGCAGTATCCGGTAGCAATCCGGACCTTACCCTTTACAAAGATCTATCAGATTGCAGGGAATTAAAACCATTAACTCTTTGGAGCAAGGATCATTACTCAACACCTGTTTCTATGACAGCTAGCACAATGGAGCTCTGACCTGCTGGAAGCTATACAGTGCAAGTGTTAAATAATAATTAAGCTCCCTGTAAGTTAAACAGACACTCGGCACAAAGAGGCAGTGTACCGAGGAGCTCGGGAGGCAGTGAGTGGAAAACTCAGAGGGCAAGATATATAGCTGGAGGAGGAGGGCCAGGAAGGTGCCCCCAGGAATAGAAGATTCAAACCAGGGAGAGGAAAAGAAGGGCCAGGCAGCGAGTCAAGGCTCTGGCGCAGCACAGCAGCCGCAGCAGGACAGCAGGCAACAAAAGTGTATCACTGGGGGCCGTGGGGGAATTCTTTTTCCTGACCCATTTGCAGAAAGTCTCGTTTCCCATAATGGGGTTTGTTTGTTTTTTTGCATTAGTAGCATTGCTGAGCTCACTCCCAGCTCCCACTAAATGCTCCTGTCCCAGGCAACAGCTGCTGCAGCCTCAGAGCAGCAGGTTCACTTCTCACCTTCATCGTAGTGGCGTCTGGCATCTGTGCCTGGTTTGGCCCTGGGGACGCCGTGGTAGAGTCCTTCCCCAACAAAGTCTGTGTAGAAGAGCATGAAAGTCATGAGTGCCATCCAGCTGCAGAGCTCGGCCACAAACAGGCGCCGGATGACCTTGGGGATGCGGCAGTAGAGGCTGTGAAGCCGTGGCACCAGCGTGCAGAGGTTTCTCAGGGCCTGCGCCACGTGCCTGGTCTGCAGGAGACACGAGCTCCTGGAGAGCTGGCAAGAGCAGCAGGCAGGAGGTGAAGGCTTAGGGGGAGCGTCCCTCAGCACGGGGCCATCCAGAACATCTGCCTGGGCGGCCGCCTCCTCTGTCACAAAGAGCGTGGCCAGCACACAGCCGAGGAAGATGACGGCGAGGAGGCTGAAGAGGCAGGTCTCCTGCCCTCCCAGGTA
>NW_009698876.1:10107-18219 GCF_000703405.1 Apaloderma vittatum | reverse complement strand
CCGCCCGAGAGGTTGGGGGGAGGTATGTAGCCGATGCAGCCCCCCAGGCTGATCATGAAGGCGTACATGGAGAAGGCCTGGCGGCAGTTGTCTGGCTCCTGGAAGAGGTCTGAGAGCAGGGCCTCCAGCGGAGTGAAGCAGACCTGGCCGCAGAAGTCCAGTAAGCCGATGCCCAGGATGAGGAAGGCAATCTCCAGCGGGCGAGTGTTGAGGGCAAACAGGCCGGCCAGGCTGCTGGCGTGGGGGATATTTGCGTGTGGGATAACGAAGAGGCTCAGCAGGACTCCCAAGCAAAGCATCCAGATGAAAGGTCGCCTTCGGCCGTAGCTGCTTTGCCAGTGGTCGCTGGCAGATCCAATCAGCGGGACAAAAACCAAGCCAAGGACAGGTCCTATCCCTGGAAAAGAGAAAAAGAGGTGGCAGCAGGGGGACAGATCTGGAAGAAACTGGTCTGTATGCACTGTAAAAGAAAGCCTGGGATGTTCCAATCACCTCAAGGTTGAGAAAAACTGCCTACCTAAAACCATGGTCATGAATTTCTCCTCCACACCCACTTCCAGCAGCAGCGGAGGCACATAGGTGATCCCTGCAGCCAGGCACACCTCCAGGCCGAACGTCAGGGAGTTAACCAGCAGGAGCTGGGTCTTGCGGTTGTGGAAGATCATGGTGCCCCAGGCTCTCTGAGCCATGGTGCCTCGACAGCCCTTACTGACAGCGGGCTGGGCCGCTCCGCCTGCAGAACTCCCAGAGATGCCCCACAGGCAAGGTCTGGAGCTGCCCTTCCCGGGCTGCTGGACTGACACTGCCCCCCATTTTCAGCAACAGTAAACGAATTGTCTTTTTTCCTCTTCCTCCTATTGCAAGATGCGGCCCCAGCGATGTCGAGTCCGGGCGTGGGCAGTCAGGGATCCCGCTCCAGGCTTCCTCTTCTGCTCACATGCTGTGCCTGAGAGAGGAGAGAGCTTGTTAGACACAGCGGGGTCCAGGGCAGGGGAAAGGGCTAAAAGCAGGTACCACACAGAGATGCCACCACTGAACGGGGCAGTCTTCATCCCAGCAGGCTTGCAGGCACACAAGGATGAAGCGACGGCATTTGGGAGAGCAGCAGGATTAAAAAACGTGAACTACGTGTCGGTGCCAGGTTTCTCTCCTAAGTGACAGGTGAGACAGGCACCTGTCAGACCTGCTTTGGGAAAATCCAATCCTTCCTTCAGGCTAAAGACACTCAGTGTCCTGTCCAGCCTCATCTTATAGATGGGCCGTTATAGCAGAGGGACAAAAGATTTAGGATCCCCTCTCCCAGGGAAATCAATTAAGAGTTCCCTTCAAGGATCAGGGCTGCAGGCACTTGCCTGCAGCCACACAGGGTCATCTCTAGAGACCCCTAATGACCAGGGCATCCTCCGTGCTGCTCCGAAGGCTCCCCAGGAAGCAGTTTCACCCAAATCCTGTTTCCAGCCCCTGAGACAAAGCACAGAGAACAGATGGTGCCTCCATGGAGTTTCACAAACAAACCTGACCCACTTTAGCCTCATCTAACAGTGAACAGCAATTACCTTACTCATTAGTCTGACTCATTTATTTGCCCTGTAACATGCTCCCTCTCCCCAGCCTTCTTCAGAGAGGAGAGGCCACCTGATCAGGACAGGGGTTAAGCAGCTAAGGCAAGAGTAAGCAGATGCCTCTTAGTAACCTGTTATGAGCCTGCCGTTATGTCAGTCTACAAATCTAAGAAATACCAGCATCTAGGCTAGTCCACCACACTGCTGTTTTCCTAAAAGCGTTTTGGGAAGGTGATCTGTACTCATGCTGGCAGCGGTAGAATGGCTTAGCGAGAAGGGTGACATTAAGCTCCCGCACAGATACCAATTTTGGAGTAAAACAAACTTCAGTCTAATTCTCAGGATTCGCATGGTCTAATTTCTCACCCTAAATGAGCCATCACTGAGTTTCTCTGCGGGAACAAGGTGTAACAGGTCCCACTGGCCTCAATGTGCTTCAGCTTAATGACCCATTTCTGGACTGCGCAGTGTGCTCCCCGTCTGCGCAGAAGCTTCTGCCTCCTGTCCCACCACAGCCCCCAAGCGCTTTGGGTCCTCCGGATGAAGGAGGCTGAACAGAATGTGAGACACGCAGGCAGAGGAGTTTATCTCCACTTGCTCCCTCCCTGGCTGTGGGGAAGGTGTAACTGCGTACCTGCCCGCACGCTCGCTCCATGCCAGAGCAGCTAGCTGGCACAGAGTTTCCCTTACGTAGCTGCACCCAGTGAGTCCATCAGAATAAACAAGGTGAAAATCTAGTTTTGTGGCCCGATCCCCCTCTAAATTCTTCGTCTCCACTAAAGGGGAAAGGGAAAGACTCCTACAAGGAACACCTCCCAGGCCAGCACTCGCTTTCCTTCTCAGCAGCAGAAGGAAACCAGCGCTGGAGGCTGTGCCTGGCTCAGGGGTCGGACCTCGCAGCGCTGGGAGGGCTGAGCAGGATGCTCAGTGTGCAGACGCAGGAGGTTGAACCAGCCCCATGCCGGACCATAGCCTTGCCACAGCTACACCAGGCAGCGAAAAATCTCTGCGTTATCACCAAAGGTGGTGCAAATCAGTGTTCCCTAACTCGTGCATTTGACCCCCGACACTGCGCAAGTGTCAGTAGACAGGCGCAGCTGGGACGGTTTCTGCATTCTCGCTTTTATTTTTCTTCCCTTCTTGCCATCAGCCAAACAACCTACATGGAGACCACTAGGTGAAGCTGGAAGTGTGGCGACGAGGTTTTTACAAAGGTGGAAGCATTGCTCCCTGCCTCTTGCTGCTGCAGAGCAGGGGCACCACCCCCGAGCTGAGGAGCTGCCAATTACACACAGTAAGTACTGATTATTTTCCTTCCAAGATCCCTCAACCTATCCCCCTCCACACACACTTAGACCTCTGCTGTCACAAAAGATATCTCCTTTTAACAACTGTGAACATTTAAATGACTTGCCCAAGGTCCAATAGCAAGCTAGCGGCAGAGAGGGAGCAGTAACAGTTTTCCTTTAATCACTAAACACGGCTTCAAAGGAATACTCGGAGCCCCAGATCCGCAGCATTACTCAGATGCATTCTGTCTGCAAGGAAGCAATTGGGGGCAGCAACCACCTTGCTTAGATGTGGGCTGGACACAGGATGTCTCAGCCCTGTTTGCTTATGATGGGTGCCCAGCTGGCTGACAGCCTCGGGAATAGGAATTTAAGCTGCAATTCTACAGCTCCAGCAGCACAAACCTCGGTGCTGTCGGCTAGAGGAAGCAGACTCACAAGCCAGAATTAACTGAGCCACCACCACTCTAAGCTAGACCTGGAACAGAGCTGTAATGTCCACTGTCTGCTGTAGTCCAGGCTCTGGAGGATGACTTACCCCAAGGTAAACCCCAAATCTTAAATAAAAGATGTCACACACACACACATACAGTGAAAAAGAAATTTCTTCCCTTTTGTCACAGTGACATCTTTAGCGCTGGAGTGGAAGCAGGAATCTGTGCATCTCCCCCACTGCCTGAGAATTTCACACAGAGGCAGAGAGGCTGAATTTCTTATCAGTAGGTAAGAGAAGATCTGTCTCTTCCACACTCTTAGAGGGCATTAAAGAAGAAATAAATCCCAATGCACCCAGTGGCAATACTCATGTACAGCCAGAGATGAGAAGCTGTCAAAAGCAACAAAGTTGTTGATACAGTTGCAAAACATTATGAACCCTTTTCTCTTTAAATTGCATTTTTTTTCCCCCAATACCCATCAACTACTTTGGTCCTAAAACACAGAGAGACAGATTGGCTTATCCGGAAAGAAACAGTGCAGGCTAGGAAAAAACACCTGATCTGTAAGGACAGGGGCAGAGGGATGGAGGGGGAAGATTTGGGAGCCGGGATGGAGAGAAGCCAGAAGCTGGGACTCACCTCCTTGGGGCAGAGCAGTGACAGGTGACCCCTGGGCTCGGTGCTCCCCGCAGCCAGCCCAGCCCGGCACTCAGCCTTCAGGAGAAGCCACTTAAGTAGTCTGCGGCCAAGCAGAGGTGGAACCGAGCTGCAGGTACACAGGAGGGTTTGGTTTCAGGGCCCTCCCTGCCTGCCGATAGCACGGCGTGTCATGAGCAGCACAACCACGCCTGGGCCCCTCGCGCCAGGCGCCGAGCAAACACGGGCTGCGGGCACCAGCCCTGCGAACCCTCCGCCACCGCTGCCCCAAACCAGCGCGGAAGGAAGCTCCAGAACCACACCTGAACTTTGCCCAAAGCCCTGCCTCAGTGTTAACTTTTGTCACCTTTCCTTGCTAACGCTTTGCAAACAGCCAGCAGAGAGAGACTGAGTACGAGGATTATTTTCTTTTGAAACACAACGAGATGTTCCCCACAGTTTTGCAGGTAACAGTTTGGCTCTAATTAACAGTCCCAGCAGCAAGACCAAACCCCTCATCTGAGCTGCTAATCTCTTCCAGGACAATTCAGCTGGCAGACCATGCAGCAGGACTGCTTTAGCTCCGGTGCTCCACAACTCTGTCGCGATGTGGAAGGAGTCGGCTGGACAAACCATCTCCCAGCTGGGAGGTCCGTGCCTAACAGCAGCATTTCCACATCACACCCAAGTGAGCTGGCAACAGCCCGTCCAGCCCAGCTGGGATTTGGCATCTTGTGGTGGGGAGACCTTTCACAGTCAGATGGGGGTGGCTGGTCCAGAATGCCGCAGGACAGCAGGTGCTTCTTGCCCTCTGGCCTCAGTTTCCCCCAACTTCTGCAACAGGGACAGTACTTGTCCTTCCCTACGGAGCACAATTACAAGCACCTTGACGAGGCTAACAACCAGCCCCCCTCCAAAAGAGATGCACCAGCCCTTCCGTGCAAGGTTTCCTGCACACAGCAGCAGAAGGGAGCCACGTGTGGGGTTTTTTCACAGCTGCTCACGGAGCTGTCGTGCCATGAGGACATCATCTGCTGGTGAGAGTTCAGGCTCTTCCTCTCCCTCCCCAAGCAGAAGCAAAGCATCCTTAAAAGCAGGATTATCGTTTCATTTTTAACCTTGCAAACCAAACTTTTCCTTCCCTTTCTCTGCAGAGAAACAACAGATCAACTCGGGAGAGGCTGGTTCACCTGGCAGCCAGGTAGGAGGGCGGGTCCGGGGGCAGGAGCAAAGCAGCAGCTGCTGGACAAAGGCAACCCGGAGAGGAGAGGGCTCTCTGCCACCCACCCGGGCAGAGGAGCTTTTTCAGCAATTGCAGCGAAAGCAGAAAGGATTGCACCTCTGTGTCCCGCCCTTGCTCGAGCACACAGAAGGACAGGGAGGGAGCCGGGCAGCCTCCCTCTGCGGAGCACAGAAATGGGACCGAGTTCACCAGTGATGTCAGATGTGTGGGCTCATTTACACGAAGCAACACCATCGCCAGCAGCAGCTCACCTCCCACCTCCTTTCTCTCAGCCGGGGCAGGGGTTGCTCTGCGTGCCCTCGCTAACGGACTTTGAACCGCACCTTTTGCTTCTAGAAGAAACAAGCCCAGAGACACCTGGAGACTGTGTGCAGGCTGCCCACGGACACGCACGAACAGAGACTGAAAGAAATCTCTCCTTCTCCCAGGCCCCTCAAACCACCCTAACACAGAATTTTACAAGTAACCCCATCTAAACAGCGCTTGGACACAATGAAAACTGAGGGATGGATATTTAAAAAATAAAATTTGAGTGCCGTTATATGGCAGAGAAAAACTCATTTATTCCTCAAAAGAATCTGTATCTGGCTACTCCATAATCCATCCAGTCTCTCACATGGGTGCAGAAGGAACAAAGGATGTGATGTGGTAGCAGCCTCTGATTTATGACGGTCGTGCACCGACCCTGCAGTTCAACAAACCACCACAGTAATGATCAGACAACAGAGAATTAGATCCATCAGCTACTTGTGACCTGTCAGGGCTCTGTAACAACCTGATCCCTGCCTTACACGGGAAAAAATTATCCCACAAAGGGCTTTGCCTTAATGAAGGAAACGGGAAAGCCTTAGCTATTTGAAGAAGCAGCCGAGGCAGCTGGTCTTGGCCAGCGCTGGAGGCAGGAGATGGAGCCGTGCGGGGAGCTCAGCCGGGAGATGCTCCGGCCCAGCAGCTCCCAGGTGATACAGACCCAGCCCTTCCCTCCTGCCACACGGCAGGTTTGATGCAGGAACCTCTTCCCAACGGGCAGCAGCGAGAGCGGAGGGCGCAGGGTATCGCTGGCCGTTGGGTTCCCATTCATAACCACAACGTTACATTTCCAATCTTCCAAGGGGCTCTTTATGAACGTTATTAATTCCCCGCTCCCGGGAAGCCCTTTGGAAGAAAGGGTGGGAGAGAGCACAAGAGCGAGCGCTTGGGGAAGGGCTGTTCATCCAGTGCCAGGTCCTTTCACAGCTATCAGTGTCCATTCACTGCAGCTGAATGTGAAATACACCATGGAGAATAGCTCTGGCAGGCTTGCGCGGGATGAAATGGAAAACTCACCTGACCTCTCCTGACCCTCTCCCCTTCTCCCTCCCCTCTCAAATCTCCTTGACCCCATTCACAGTGTGGGGAGAGGGGAGTGGTCATTAAGCAGGGATGGGAGAACAGCGATTTATTTAGTCTCTCTGAATTAACTCTGCGTTTCCTTTGAGCTCAGGGGCTCCATTATATCAGCCTCGGCAGCTCAGCTTAGGGAGAGAGCAGCAGCGGGTGGAAATCCCCTCAGACAAGAACAAGGAAGACCCAGGCACCCAAGCCCATTTGAAATTCCCTCCCTCACCCCACAGCGCAGCGTCCAGCAGCCCAGACACCGGGATACATTAATCTAGGACAAATGCTAGATGCTACCAGAGTTATGGGAAGGGACAGGTCCCCACGAGAGCTCAGGAGGCCTTCCATGAAGTTTGGTTCAAAGGGAGACATTTGAATTTGTCAGGACTGGGGGTCAGTTCTTTCCTGCTGGGCTACCATTGCTTCACTCCAGCACCTAAAATGTGATCATCCTGCTTCCAGGGCTACCTAAAAGCCAGAGCTTAGCTCAGGACCTTCTGTGCTCGCTGCTCTCCTGCTGCACAGCATGATCCCTGGCCCAACGGCCACATGTGCAGTTCACTACCATCTCCATCTTGTGAATTAAAAAGAAGCCAAAAAGAGAAAACGTGGCCAAGTCTTAAACATCTGCAGCTAGCAGCTGAAATTCAGGGGGCTGCATCTCCCCCTTTCCATGCGCCACCAAACCAGCCCGTACCCAGACACTGAGCAAAGCTCTCGTCTCCCATAACCACCAAGACACTCGCCTTTCCTGCAGATCACCGAGCTGGAGTTTGAGATGCAGGCTCAGGTTCTGCCAGGTTCCCGCTGCCTCAGCCACAGAGTGCAAGTTATTTCAGAGCTACCAGGACACGTCCGCAACTGCCAAAGAGCAGAGGTAGGGCACAAGCCACCCGCTGACCTTCCCTCTACCTTTGGCCCTCCTAACCTGGGAGGCTGGTTAGTCCTGATGGCCAGCAGGTTTGGGCTGTTCCAGAGTCAGCCCAAGGGACTGGTTCACATCTGCAGGAGCTTTGGGAGGCATTTTTTTCTGATAGTCATTTTTCCCTTCAGGTAAAGGTGCATCTGTGAGGGCACGTGACTGTTCAGTGTCTTCCGAGTTTTACAGTAAGCAGCAAGGGCAGGTGAAACAGGTCCCAGTTAGTCCCACATTAATTAACCGGATAAAGCAAAGACACCAGGGAAAGGCAAATGAAGGTCCCTATGAGACGGATAAGAAGGTCAAAATATTTGTTAAGAACGGGAGTTAGGAAACGATGCCTTCCCAGCCCAGCAGGCTAACTGCACTGTCCTTGCCCTGCCTGTCACACAGAGAGGATGATCCGTCGCACTTGCCCCTCACCCTGCACATCTCTGGTATCTCATGCTCCTCTCAGGAGCTGTCCCAGTAGCTCCAGGGATGCTTCATCCTCACCTCGCAACACGAACACCCAACAGACAGCAGGGCAGCCCACAGGCTCCACTGACCTGTCCCACAACCTGCTGCTTCCTCTGGCAATCAAAGGAATTGCTCCTGGCAGGAGGCTTTCTCCCAGGCTTTGGTTGCCTCAGCTCCCCCCTGTTCCACC
>NW_009698876.1:9608-10095 GCF_000703405.1 Apaloderma vittatum | reverse complement strand
CGGCAGCAAAGCGAGGCCAGCTCCAGCCTGCCCTCCTCCTCCTCCTCTGGAATCACTGGTCTGACCGACAAAGTCACTGACTCAGCAGTGGCCACACTGACACTTTTGGAGCTTCTCAAAGGGACAGCCCAGCACACGCTGCCGTACCACCAGGTGCCATTAGCAAGCCCGTGGTTGGCAGGAGTCACCGCCTCGTGAACCCAGCGGCGGCGACGGGCTTCGGGCTGCCTGGGAGATCCTGCCGCAGCCCACGCCAGGAGCAGGGCAGCCAAGACAGGGTGCAAAGAGGAGCTGGGCGCTGGGCTTCCCGCAGACAAGCTGAGGCTGAAGGGCTGAAACTCCGCCTTGCTGGTCTGTAGCTCAGCCCCGTTTGCAAGGGGGCCACCACAAAAGACGAGCTCAGAAACGCTGTGAGGAAGGACCACAGAGGGAACTTCAGACCGTGCTGAAGGAACCGCAGCGGGACGGCTCCCGCCCCGCACACCGC
>NW_009698876.1:4293-9419 GCF_000703405.1 Apaloderma vittatum | reverse complement strand
CTCCAGACCTCCAGAAAAGGTTGGCTGCCTCTACATCAGAGCTACAGCTTTGTTTTGCTACTGCATGACCCAAGCTCTTGCTTTTATTCATGAGAGAAGTCCCTGTTTTGGAGCGGGAGGGGAAATGAGACACAACCTGGTTCTGCTTTTCACTTGAGCTCATTCTTGGTGTTTAAATACTGTGCCCATCACCCTGGCGTTCGGTCTGAGTCAGCCTCTCCCCCACCCCCTCTGCTTTTTTATTATTTTTAGCAGAAGAATAAAAATGTAAATCAAACTAGCAAGGGGAAAAAATAAGGCCCCTCCAGGTGCCCCCCTTCTCTGCAGCGTGGTAACGGGCACAGATTATATCCGGCACCACATGACCGGGGCCCGTATTTATATGTCAGCGTGTAAAACCCACCCTGCTGAGCCGCCTTTTCTCTGCCTGAGGCTGGGGGCTTCTGCTACGCGTCTCGTCAAACAGGTCCACAAAGGGGATTAAGGAGAGCCCCTGAGCCCCACAGAGTAATCCATCAAATTATCCCTTGTTGGCGTTGCTGTCCTCTTCAGGGAAGAAGAAAAAAAAATATAAAAAAAATAAAAAGAGAAGCGTTCCAAAGGCTTTTAAAGGCGCTGAAATTACACTTGAGCCTGAAACACTCCACCCAGCTGCTATAGCCCACAGCACAATGGGCTGGTTGTAAAGGGAATACAGGGAAGCGAGGGGTGAGGGAAAAAAAAAAAAGAGAAAAAAAAGGAAAAAAATAAGAGATGGACACTTAAAAAGTGCAGCAGCCTCCCCACGTCTGAAACTCCAACAGGTGGCTCAGACCCCCCCACTCCCAGGACCCCGATAACACCCGCCTGCACCTCCCGCCCACCCACGCTCCTTTTTTTTCTCGTTCACAAAACTCTCTGAACGTCTACTTGCACACTGAATTTTTCTTCCCCTGCAGCTCCCTGAACTGCATGTGAAGTTTTGTGCTGGTCATCACCTTCCGACTCCGAGGTATGAAGCGCTCTGTCCACCTGCACTGCCCAAGCAAGCACACGGGATTTCACAGGTTTGCATTATCGTAATCCTTCTGAGGGAGAAATGAGCCCCGGGAGTGGAATGGGGAAAGCGGGGAGTAACGCATTTACCCCAACAAACTGGGACTGGCAAAAAGAAGAGCAAACCCATTCTGGCAAAAAGCTGTTACCACGTGCAGAGAACACAAGGCTGTCCCAATGCACGCTACACAGGGCATCTTAGCACGGAAAACAGAGATGCACAACTTCTGACTTTTAATCACTAGTGCTGAGTAGAAAGATGTAGTTTCCCCATCTCCTACGGAAGAAAGATGGGAATGAAGAAAACCCTAGCTGCTTTATTGCATCCACTTTTCAATGCCTGTTCACAGGGCTGGAAAAAACGGGGAGTGAACATGGAACTTCTTGTTTTCAGCCAAAGCACAAATGCCGTGTAACAGGACATCTGACTTCCCAGCAAACCACCGCCGGGCTTCGGCTCCTCGTGTCTCCAGCACACTGCGGCTTCCAGTGCAGCTCCGGGACTTCTACCCCATGACAGAGCCTCATCATTTCTGGCTTTATTTGGAAAGCTGTGACAGTCACGGGGCCAGCTGAGGCTCAGGACCAGCCTTGGGGTGGAAAGGGCAGTTCTGATGTACTAGCAAAAATCAGGGGCCAGAGTAAAGGCCACGGCTGGCACCAACACGGAGAAACCGCAAATCTCAATCACGAAGCAGCAGCCAGGACCTCTGCAGAAACAAACAGCCAAGCGTGGGCAGGAGGGCTGAGCTCCATGCACAGCAGCCCTTGGAGAGCATCAGGCAACAGGCACGGACTTATCCAGTCCCTTCTGCTTAAAAGTTTTGGGAGCGTGACCTCGTGCTCTTCCTCAAAGGATGGACTTTGAATCCTAGACACATACAAAACGAATGGGCTCTTTTGTAATCACATGGTAGTTAGTCCATTTTTTCATGGTAATTTTCTGGTCTGCAATTCCAGTTACTTGTGTCCCTGTCGGAGAAGTTTGATGTTAACATATCTCTCAGCAAGCCCTTTGACCTTTGCTGGCAGGTTGGTGGGTTTCTCCCTCTCTGTTTTCTGTCTCTAAAATGAGGTCATGGCTTTGAACGAGACAAAGAGCCTTTGCAGCGTGAGGAATAGCCCCAAGACAGCTGGGAGTACAGAACCCCCAGCCGCCACATCAGACCCCGAGTGCATGAGAAGCGAGTGAGCCGGGCAGCAGCCCGCAGCCCCCCTGCGAACGGCTGGGCTTCACCCCTGCTCCCAGAACACATCGTGCAACCGGTCGTATCGGAGCCAGCGCGAGAACGGCTGTGGAACAGGCAGCCACCCGTGGTGGAAGCAGTCGAACGGGAAGGCAACAAAGCAAAACCCTCCAAATACTTCAGGCCAAGAGTTGCTGTAAGATATTACTGTCCCTGCTGCCTGTCCCTCTGGCAGAAGGACCATTTCCACCCTGTTTGCCGGGTCATCAGCCACCAGCGTTCCCAGTCTACCCTCTCTAGGTTTCAGCAGGCAGCGGAGTCAGGTTTATGCCAATATGCCAGGTTGTCAGCACGGCACCTTCTGTCACACCAGCCTCGAGCCAGCACCCTCTGCCAAAGGGACGGGTGAAGAGCACGCGTGCAGGGAACGACAAGATTTCTCCAGAGTGCTTTAAGGTCAAATACCACACATCAGAGTCCCAAGACCTTTCCTCTAAGAACTGCAGTGTGACGTGCCTGCAGTAGCAAAAACTGCCCAAGCTCTGACTTCTGCCTGCAGCGCGCCAACTCCTCTGCGGTACTGAGGGCCCTCGGATCACTGCTGGGGCGGAGAGAGGCTTTTCCTTATCACGACAGACCAGTCATGAGGCCTGGGTCTGAAAACATGAGATTCTGCGATTTTACTTCTGCCTGAAATTATCCGGGTAATTGCAAAGATAAGAAGCAAATCAGATTTTATTTTTCAAGACAGATAAGTTTCACTGGAAGATCTTTACAGGAAACTTAAAAAGCCTTTTCCTTTCGCAGTTTTCCCTATCAGTTCAACATGTTACAGACTCCCATCACACAGGGATTTAACGTTAAGCGGTAGCCGTTCACACAGAGCACAGCAGCACAGAGTATCTGGGAGTCTTCTGCTTTTCAAAAGACAAGGCTCAAAGCTGCCATTTCTACAGGAGGTGAATGGAGCAAGGCGTTTTTTACCACCCCCTTTATTTCTCACCCCATCTCTCCTTATGAACAGGAATCTAATTTGAGCCCTGGAAAGAGTATCAGTCCTAAATTATTACCTTCTTAGTAATTATGCTTGGAGTTTGAGTTCAAAGCTCCCTGGATTTTGCAGAGCCTTCTGAGCAGGGGTGCTCACACTTTTTTTCTGCACATGGTTAGTTTCTTGCTCTGATCCAGAGCACAGACTGCATCCGTCAAGGAGGACAGGTAGGAAAGCGGTCAGAGTGCTGAAATTACGCGGGGCTTGCAGAAAAGTCTGCTCTAATGGCAGGGGATAAGTGAAAGTTTGTGCCTCTCAGACTCTGAGCAGCAGCAGGATTTTCTCTCCACGCTGGGAAGTTCTCTCCTGCCCATATTTACAGAAGTAAAGTTCAGCGAGCCACAAACGAAGCAGAAAGACCTCCGATAGCCCCGCAGCATGCGCCGGGCTGCCTGGGGCAAACGGCCAGGGCACCTCGGGCAGAGTTGCCTTTGCCCAGAGAGCTGGGAAAGGGAAAGGGCTTATCACCAGCACCTTCCCTGGCCATTCTGGCTGTGCATCAGCGTGTGCTAACTAGCCTCAGTCACAGTCCTCTGCTAGCAGAGGGGATAGCTAACATTCCCTGCTCTTGCCCAAAAGGCTTATGTGCTGCTATCGACATTGGCCACCGACAGTGATGAATGGGAATATCTGGGGGCAGCACAAACGCAGGCTGTGTTCACAGAAATCAAAGATGAAAGAGGCCCTGTTGAATCATCCTCCCCGGGGCTGCTGCAGGACTGCTCCCAACAGCACATTCTCCAGTGATTTGTCCAGTCTGGACAGATGGATCTCGAGCACTGAGGTTGCAAGAATTTCCCCCTAAAACAATATCCATGGGCTAAGAGATTTTACAGCTGGGAAGCGTCCTTCCTTCCCTCCCTCCCTCTAGTTATCCCCTGTGTAATTCCTGTGCTCTCCTTTTTTTACATAGGCATGGTGAGACCCCTCTCCAGACTACATTTAGCCACCTAGCTTTAGTCAATTCTCACGAAAAGCCACCCTTCCAGGCCCATTAATTGCTCAGTCGGCCTTGGCCGTAGCACAGCAGCCTTTTGTTCTAGCATCGCTCCAGCTGCTCCCACCACCCCTCACACACAGGAGTCATTTGTCATAAACATTCCCAAATGCACCTCTGGAGTCCAACAGCAACAGCGCCCGCACAAAGCCCTCCCCTGTCACACCAAGAGCCGGTACCTGGTACGCGCAGGCTGCCGCCTCGGAAAGCCACTGTCACCTCCTCGCTCCTTTGTGCTCCATCTCTTTGTATTTATGACCTGCTTCTCGCCACGGACCTACAAGGAAGCTCTCTCCGCGACCAGAACAATCCTCTATTCTGTTCGCACAGCTCTAAGCAAAGGGAGAATTTTTTTCCAGGCTCCACAGCGAGGTAGCGCAGCGATAACCAGAACACCTCGCAGGCAGGGAGAGTGCTGACACGGGACACGCAGCAACAGCGGCGTCAAGGTCTTGCAGATCACTGAAACGCTTCGGGTACCCCCTCTCCAACCAGAAGATTCCAGCAGAAGCGGCACTACAGCCCTGAGAGAGCAGCACTACACGCCCCACCAGCGGCAAACACTTCTCCAGAAGCAGAGTACAGCCCAGCATTTCCAGTCACTGATGGAGAAAGCATAAAATCACCTAAAACCATCCGCAGGGAACTCACGCGCAGGTTCCAGAGTAACGCAGAGGCTTTTGGTCTCTGTGCAGAAAGGACAGAGAACTTAGGGAGTAAATGTGCATCCTCTTCAAACCCAAGTAAGAGCAGGTTCTGCCCATTGCTTCTGAACTGGAAACAGGCAAGTGGGAGGAGGTAGCGGAATAGAGTCAGACTGGAGGCTTGATCACCACCTCAGTTTCTTTGATGTAAC
>NW_009698876.1:1159-4262 GCF_000703405.1 Apaloderma vittatum | reverse complement strand
AGCAGGAATCACTCCTAATGTTTGGTAAAGAAAGTGTGATTCACGGATTTTACTGCATGCACCATTTCACCCAAAGTCTCAAACCATAAATCTAATGCAAGATTTAGATGTTATCCACAACTATGTACACATAATTCCTGAAGTTGGCTCCAGCCTGCTCTGCAAGAACACTAATGTCTTTTGAGTGCTGACAACTTGCATGGATTTGAGTCACTGCACTCATTACATTTGCATTTTTCTTGAAGTCCTGGTTCCCGGAGACAAACCACCATGAAGAACTTCAGTTTCCAACAAAATGAAGGTGGAAAAAAAACCCGCTCCCTTGATTGAAGAGAAAAACCTTAGACCTCACAAAGCAAACCCAGTGCCCATCATTGTTTTAAATGTCTTTTTTTCAAATAAACCTCATCATTTTGCCCGAGGCCACCCTCACACCTTCAGAGTATTCAAAACCCGGTAATTATGAGAATTCATCTGCAAGTCACCAGAAGCTGGTTCCTTCTGAAATCAACAGAGCTGATTTAATGTGTTACTCAGTCGAGGTTTCCCTGGTGTAAGGCAGAGCCAGGTTCCTGAGATCTGGACTAGCAGCCACTTCTTTTTCACATGTACAGTAACGTGGAGAAAAAGCACTCAAAGCTGCAAATCAAGCACCTGCTTATTGCTGCGTGTGTTCCAGCCACCCTCCAGCACTGAGACAAAGAAGCTATTTGGACCAAATTCCTACATTACATTTCTTATTTTGCCAGACAATATTCACAGGGGTCTGTTTCTCCTCTTATGCAGGCTGGCAAAATGTTAAACAAATATTTTTGAACTGCAAGAGGAACTGACATCTTAGGGTATGAAAACAAGAAGGAAGGGCACAAATTTGAGGACCTCCAAGGAACAGCATGCGTACAAATAATAATAATAAAATGGTGACTTTATAGTTCCACTTAGTTCTGTTTTTTGAACAAGCAACTCGATAGTTTAGTTGGTGGACACATCAACAACTTTCCGCAGTTCCGTAATACAAGCCCAGACTCAGATTCTTACAGAAATTAAGAGCAACGGCCGGACAAGAAGGAGAAGAGGTTTCAAGGGGTATATGGATTTAACACACTGTTAGCCTTAGAGATAAATATGGTTTGACTGAACAATACGGGCACCAGGACACAGAACTGCAAAAATAATCCTTCGGTTTACTATCTTCCTATTCTTTTGTGGCAAGTGCAAAATTTCCTTCATGTTGCACAGATCCATGCTTACAGGCAGTCTGTGAGCACAGGTATGGCCTGACTAACTTGCAGAGACTGCTTTAAAGTTTCCCCCTGTTCTTTTTAAAAGCCAGGATTCCTCTGCGAGGGTCCCTGTCCCCTTTCTTAGCTGAGCCCTAGGGTTCCCATTTGCAAGCAGAGAGCTTTGATGTCCGACATTAAGTATTCAGAAATCAGCTCAACACTACCTGCAACTGCTCCTTTTGCTTCAGCTCCTTTGTAGCCTCGAATCCATCTCAAACCTCCACAACTTTCACCCAATGGGTCAAGTGTTTTGCTTTGATGTTGCCTTGGCCAAGATCAGGAGATAGCAAAACACACATTAAAGAAACCCCAAAACAGTCAACGGCCAAAACAAGACACTCCTTGGATGAACTGCTCCAACATTGAGACAGGTAGAAGATAAACACAAACAGAGGTTACTCAAGCCACTTACAGCTCCTCTGAAAAGCTGCACAAACCCACCGTGACAAAAGGGGTATAAACCTCTGAACAGACTAAAGCCATTAGTACTGTATCCATTGCTGTGAAGGAAATCTGCTTAAATCACCGTGCCATCAAGAAGAGGAGAGACTATCTGGAGATTACACCTCCTATGTGTTCCTTCTTGTCATTCTAACCAAGCTCCTAGCACTGGTCTAGCCCAATACCAGAGCTGACAGACTAACAGGCAGCTCGAATTAAAGCAACCACTAGTCATGTCCAGGGAAAAACACACAGAGTTATGCTGGAAGAGCAGTTTTTCCCCGGTCACTTCATCATACAACATACTGGTTTTTTCGGTCCATGCCCTGAACAAAGCTTCCAGCAGTTTCGTTACAAACCTAGGCAGCTAAAATCAACTTCTTGTTTTATTTTTCAGAGTATGTGCTCACAATGCCATCAGCCACCAGAGTCCAGCCATCACCCTGAACTCCACACAGAGGCTGTGGTCAAAGAGCAGGGATGTGTAACTTGGCAGGGGCAGAAACAGTCACCCTCCCCTCAACACTGCCACTTGAGTGCTCCAGTGAAATAAACAGTTTGGGGAAAAGGTTAGCTAGAGTTTACGCCAGCCATCCATATTTTCTAGGGACTCTGGCAAAGATAGAGCAGACCAAACGCTGTATTTTTTATCTCTGCAATCCATCCAGCAATTTCAGCTTCTCCCACTACAGATACAACATTTCTCACCGCTGACAAACACTGACTGCGCACCTTCAGAAAGAAGCTGCTGGTGGAGTTTGTCCAGAGCACATTGCAGTATCTACTTACTCCATTATATTGCAGTGAGGACAATCTCGGAGCCTGTAAGACTACTGCTTTCCACAAAGCCACGGAGTTTGGGCCTTCTAGCAAGAGCCTGATGTTGGGAAACACCTTGAGGTTCAGGTACTTTAACCGGAACCTCTTCAAGATGTTGTGCTGAGGGACGTGGCTGAGTGGTGTTGGTAGGGCCAGGACAAAGGTTGGACTCAATGATCTTGAAGGTCTCTTCCAAGCAAAACTGTTGTATGATTCTATGAATCTAAGAAGACAAGACACTCTCAGAGATGACACTACGCAGGCTACGTATACGCCGAGCTGTAGGGGCACACATGCCGCAGCAGACAGTGCCAGAAAAACCTCCCTACAAGGAGAAGCCTCCTACTAAATCCTAAAATTGGTTTATGCCCTGAAATACAGGGATTTAGATCCCTTGTAAAGCTCTCATTTAATTTGCTATTAATTCTGGAGATTCTTGTTATGCCTATCAAATTTCTAATCCTTTTTTCAAATCCCGTAAGCCAAACGCTCTTGGCTTCCGCGATGCTTTGTGGTAGTAAGTTCCAGAGTTTAAGGCACTGCCTGGAATCCAAGCCCAG
>NW_009698876.1:253-1147 GCF_000703405.1 Apaloderma vittatum | reverse complement strand
GGCCCCCCCCCCCCCAGCCACTCCCCACGAGTGAAGGGCAGCAGCTATGGATGATGCAAGAAAGCAGGTAGTATCACACATTTAAGGGAAAAAAAAAAGAGAGAAAAAAGAAAATTGCAGGTAGGATGAATAATAGGAAACGTTGAAGGCCGGTACGCATTCTTCAGGAGCGCCTGCATGACATCAATACCCAGGTCATTTGTGTACTTTTGAAGTTCTTACTCATGTTCTATTTCTACAAATTTCTAGTTATTCTCATGTTACGCATACGACTGCGGTTCTCTTGAACCCACATCTAGAAGTAGAACAGATACGGTCTGAGCCTGGCCACTTTCTCTGTACTGCTCCTGAGCCTGACAGATCTAGAGGAGAACCAGGAAAGCTGTTCCTGATACATTTTCCTTTGGTTTTTTTTTTTTTTAACAAACAAGAAAATCAAGTGCCTTGCCAAGTCTGGCCATCACCAGTATAAAAGTATTAGTTTATTCTAGTGCATTTCTCTTCCCCCTAAAGCTGTCTTCTGTGGGAAGCCAAATTAGTCTTGCAGTTTATGTTTACCATAAACAAATAAGGCATTTTATCACCAAAGTCTCTAACCACGCCAAAGTCAGTAATCGATGGGATATCCAGGCAACGACACTTAGGTACCGCTTTTAAGAAAACAGTTTCCTCAAGCTCCTGCTACAGCTGAAGGAGAGACACAGGTCAACCTGACAGCAAATCTAAGCAGAACCTACAATCAGGTGCAACAAAACATTTCCTTTGTCAGTAGCTGGCTGCCTGCGATCCTAAGGATTCACTGACCTGTCCCCACACGACTTCGGGATTTCTGGAGGTCCACGCTCACGTCACGCTTTTCAATAATCTTTAAAATGAGCTTGGTCACAGCAGGCG
>NW_009698876.1:0-233 GCF_000703405.1 Apaloderma vittatum | reverse complement strand
AAAAAAAAAAAAAACCCCTGGAGCCACATTCATGCGTTAACAGGGCTCAGGGTGATAAACTTGTGAGTTTACGGGAGAGAGACCCCGCACGCCCCTGCGGTAACAGAGCCCGCTAGGGCGCCGCACGCACCGCTCGGCAGCCGCTTGCTCTGCTCTCTGATGCGCGAAGTTCTGGGGAGGTTGGTGGTTCTTCCCCCTTGTTCTCCCCCAGCAAAGCCAGCGCCGGAGCATCG
>NW_009698875.1:782-1686 GCF_000703405.1 Apaloderma vittatum | reverse complement strand
GCTGTTTCTTGACATGAGGTCTCTGTCCACAGAAGGAAAGCAAAAGTTAAAATCATGAGAGATTTCACTCAACAAAGCTACACCATTTTCCATAGAAATCTCCTCACAATGAAATGCATTTCCTTTCTCTGATTTTTGCTGGCTGATGTGCTGTGAGGAGCAGGATCTCTGCCCTTGTGCTGCTGAGCAGCCAGCTCTGTTCTTCCGTGTGTACATGGAGCTGGTTTGTGACAGTTCCAAAGTTCTGAAAGGGATATCAGATGTAATTCACTAATAATGAAAAAGTTCAGTATATGCACTCATGACATGATATCATGTAGGCTGCAGAGGAGATGCTTAGCAAGTCCTTATATCAATATTATTGATGTTTCTTATTTTCTGCCTGTAGCCGTCCCTGCCAGGAGCTGCTCCTCTGTGTCCGAGTCTCCTCCTGTCCCTGCTCCCAGAGCCCATCTAGCTCAGCTCTGCCCTGCAGACCCCTCCTGACCACAGCCTGGCACTGCCCAGGGGCAGCTCTGGGGGGACGCATGGGCTGGGAAGCAGCTCAGACAAGTGCTAAAGAGAACTGAGGTATCAGTGTCTCACAAGAACAGCGAAATAAATACCCATCTCTCACTCCCCACTCAAGCAATCAAGAGTGAAAAACTGAAAGCACACATTACTTCTTGTTCAGGTAAATGTTGCTTTGATGTCCTTCTTCAAAAGGAATCTCTGCAAACGCTGTGGACGTGATGTGCATTTCTAAGTGTCCCTGTATTACACTGCAGCCTCCCAATAGCAGAAACACTCTTCCTGCCCTGCCAGGGTCCCACCTTCTGCCCATATCTTCTCCCCCAGCATTCTGAGGAGCTCCCCGGGCAGGCTGAGTGCTGACCCTGGCACGGGGGAGCGGAGCGCGCCCCGC
>NW_009698875.1:0-716 GCF_000703405.1 Apaloderma vittatum | reverse complement strand
ACCCCCACCTCAACAGCCAGTCAAAGTTTTCTAACAGAAATGTCCTCCATACAGATCCCATCAGCTGTAACTGGTCCAGCTTTAGGAGATGCTTCCAGGAACTGCAGCTACTTTGCAGACATAAAATTCCCGTGTTCTGAACTATAAAGATTTCTCCTGCAGTGAACTCTCAATCATCCTCTCCATCCTCATAATATTTAAACACCCAGAGACAGACTCGGAGTGCCCTCAGCCCTACTGTAGTTGGCAGAGGAGCTTTTCTTGTGCAGAGCTGTCTCTCAGCAGTGTTGCCCACTTGCCATCAACTCCCTCCACCCCCGGAGCCCGGCCCAGCTCAGCAGCACACCAAGGCACCACTTTAATGACATCTCCCATGAGTTTTGTGCTGAGGTCATGATCCTCAGAGACTGAGAGAATGTTGAGGAAACCACTCAGGAAGTCAAAGTCAGATTCAAACTCCAAAGTTTCATGACTGTTAATGATTCCCACTGAGGGGCACTACTGAGAAAGCATCCCCAGTGTCCAGGTAGAGTAGAAAACTGGATGTAGAGATGACAGGTCAGGAAAAACAAGGTAAAGGTCCTGTGATACTGAGGAAACCTGGATGTGTTTCATGAATCCATAGGGCCAAGCCCTGAACTCCAGATCCTGGGGAGACAGATCCCATCCCTCTAGAGTCTTCAGAGCCCTCCCTGGGTGTGGAGATGTGCAGGGCC
>NW_009698874.1:14587-15525 GCF_000703405.1 Apaloderma vittatum | reverse complement strand
GAGGTGAAGCTTTTGACTCTTCAAAGGATGCTCCGAGCATTTCACCTTTGGTAAAACTGCTGAGGGAGGCACTTTTGGTTTTTTCTTTTTTTCTCCCGGGGAAGCTATTTCTGGGTTACTTCTTAGCAACATAAGCAGAAAAAGATGACAGAAGAGCTCCACCTACGGATTAGTGGGAAGGGCTGTCGGGCCGGGCTGGGAAAGGCATCGTGGGAAGGGCTCTCTGTCCCCATGTCCCCATGTCCTTGTGTCTCCCTGTCCCCTCATCCCTGTGTCCTGAGGGACGACGAGGTCAGGCTGTGCAGCTAAAGGCTTTCACTCCACCACCATTCCCCACCCAGCCCATCCCTCCGACCTCGCTATCCCTCTACCAAGCCGTCGCTCCGAAACACCCAGAGAAGGACCTGAGCTTCTGCTGCCTCTGCCTCTTCTCTTAACGCCACCTGCAAATTGCCCCCCGGAATTTTAGATGCTGCTACGTAGGTGAAAGCTTAAAAACTAAATCCTGAATTTACCAGCTGGTTTTACAACACAGGACCTCAGGGACACAAAGCACAAGTTTAAAAGGTACCACCAGGGTTCTAGCACCAGACACAAGCTGTAAGAGTGAACTCCTGTTTAAAAGTCTCTTCTCTAAAAGTAGAAACAGAGTTTTTTTTTCCTCCTCCCCTTCTAGATATGCCTCTTTACTGTCTGCTGCAGGGGGCAAAGGCCTGACTGCAAATAACCATGAAATTCAGCTTATTACTCTTCTGGGTGTAATTCTTACAGCTCCCCAGCCCCACTCAGGGTCCAGCCCATGCCGCCCAGACTTGCCCAGCAACGACCTGAGCAGAAAATGAGAATTCCTGCGAGAAAAGGAGAGCGACCTGCACCTCTCTGGGGTCTCCACGGGGTCACCTCACGGTTCACCGCTGACGCTCCGCATGCGCGCAGCG
>NW_009698874.1:13811-14488 GCF_000703405.1 Apaloderma vittatum | reverse complement strand
GCGGGGGGGAGAGCCCAGGGCGGGGGGCTCGCTGGGGTCCCTTCTCCGATTCGAGCTGCCGGGCTCGAATTCCTCCACAATTTCACACCCTGCGAAACGAAACGAATCCTCGGGCTGATACGGCCAGACCCTATCGCGCTCCTCGCTTTCCCCGGCCAAAGCTCACACGCGGCCCTTTGGCACGCAAGGGTTTTGCTTGCAAAACAATGCACCGCTTATGCCGCTTCCAGCCACAACTGCAAAGCCCGCTCGCTGCTGCTGCTGCTTAAATTTGCAAAGGCTCCTTGCCAAGATAAAATACCCAAGGCCAGCGCTTGCTACATTATCACAGCCCTGCTCTTTCAGCCACATAAAGGAGCCTTTTTTAATTTTTTTTTGGAAGGAAAGGCTGCAAGGTCTGCATGGCAAGGGCTGGGGTTTGCTGGTGCATCAGTGCTGAGCCGCCAACAGGAAGAACCACCGCGCCCCTCGAGCTGGCAGAGTGATGGGGAAAGCAGAGCCGGTGACAAGCAGGACAGTCCCATTGAGCGGGGGGACCCACACGCCGTGCCAGGATGGTGGCAGAACCTCAGCATGAATTTATCCAGTGTAAGTGCCAGCACATGCCAAGGTGCAGATCATTCCCTCAAAGGGTGATGCTTGTCCCCGTGCCAGGAGCTTGGGGGTCCCCCCTCCCT
>NW_009698874.1:11066-13773 GCF_000703405.1 Apaloderma vittatum | reverse complement strand
TCTCCCGGCAGAGACCCGGGGCCTCTCGGGGAGGCTCAGTGGGGCTGCTCCCGAGGGGGTGTTCGATAAGGAGGGCTGGGCGTGTTGATTTGAAGTGATATTCCCCAGGGAGTTGCGTGCATCCATCACTGGAGGGTTTATTGGTCCAGCCCACAGCTCACCCTTTGCAGGATGGGAAAGCCAGAATAAAATGAAAATAGGGAGCATTTCATGGGTTTTTTTTCTTGTTTTTTTTTTTTTTAAAGTCTCTCAGCCCACTCCTTAGTCCACCCCAGGAAGCAGCCTCCTCTCTGGGTCACCTCTGGCATCGCTTCTTGGGTTTCTATGTTCCAGTTCCTGGAAGAGGAGGTGGATAGGGATGGGATTGGTGCAAAGGAAGGTTATGTTTTAAAAAAAAACCCTAAGTGATATTAATTACCAGGCTGCCTGGCCGCAGGGAGAGTGATCCCCACCTGAATTTCCACATCTTGCTGGGTGCTCAGCCCTTTCGCCCTTCCCTGGAGCATCCTCCAGCACTGGGGCCGACGTGGAGCCACTCACAGCCTCCCACAGCCCTGCTGTGGCTCAGGGACACAGGGACAAGCCAGGCGGTGACGGCAGGAGCCTGATTGGCAAAGCAGAGCCCTACCTAGGCAGGTCCCATCCTGCCAGGAGCCCCAACATGCCAGACGGGGTGTGATTCACCGCCCTGGCTCTCTGGCACCAGGAACCAAGCGATTTGGCTCCTCACAACTCATGAGCCAGTTGTGCTCGAGGGGTAGAGACGAGGGTCCTGTGGAGCTGCCAGCCCTCCCTGAGTACTTCAGTGCTTCCCAGACCCCCTAGCACATAGTCCTGTAGCACGCTCGTCTCAGGGGTTCACATCAGTTTGACAAAGAGGAGGCTGAGGGGGGATCTCATCATGCTCTACAACTACTTGAAAGGACGTTGTAGAGAGTTTGGTGCTGGTCTCTCACAGGGAATTAAGGACAGAACCAGGGGGAATGGTTGCAACTTGCAACAGGGCAGGTTTAGGCTGGACATTAGAAGAAATTTGTCACAGAAAGAGTGGTCAGACCCTGGAACAGACTGCCTGGGGAGGGGGTTGAGTCGCCATCCCTGGGTGTGTTCAAGTGTCGTTTAGATGTGGTGCTGGGTGATACGGTTTAGGGGTGAACTTGTAGTGTAGGGTCAATGGTTGGACTCGATGATCCCAAGGGTCTTTTCCAACCTGAATTGTTCTAGGATTCTATGATTCTATGATCACTGATAGCATTTCCTTCCCAAGAGAGAAGAGCTGGGAATCCCACCGGTGGGATGCTGAAGCTTTGCAACTCGGCCGGGACCCCGTGTGGGGACCACATCACGAAGACCACAGTGACTATCGCGTCCCCACTGAGGGCAGGGCAGCAGCAGGTGACGCATCTCAACCCCACTCCGGCAGAAATCGAACGGCAAAAAAACCCCACCACGACACCCAACAAGAAAACCCCACCAGCTGCCAAAGCAGAGGAAGAGGAGGCTGAAATGGCGATGCTGCCTGCGGGGAGACAGGTTCAGCTGCCCAGCCCTTGGCTGTACTCGGCTCAGCATCGCTCCGGGCGGAAGGAAAACCTCCTTCCCGGCAGCGGGAGGGGAGGCCTTGCTGGGGGAGTGGGGAGAGCCGGGTTCAGCGCTCGACTCGGCCTCTCCCTTGCATGACCTTGGGTAAGTCACTTAATCACGGTGACTCAGCCCTCCATCTGTAAATCACGCCCGATAACGCTTCCCCTGGCCGACCTGTTCTTTGTATCGTCTGTTGAGATTAGCGAGGGGCTGTTCTTGCTATTTGTACGTACAGGACCCAGCCCAGCGAAGCCGTGGTGGGGTTTGGGTGTAAGGGCTCCACGTCCTGGGACTGTGAATCTGCTTGAGGTTTGGCACAGATGAGCTTGCAGGCTGCTCCTTGCAAGGTGAATAAACAACCATCCCAGGACGGGGCTGCCGTTATCTGGGTGGGTATCGCGGCTGGAGGCACTGCGGTTTCGGCAACGGGCATGGGAGTGGGTGGAAGGGAAAAAAAAAAAATTAAAAAAAAAAATTCAAGGTGCCAGCTGGGTGGCATCACCCTGGCAAATCCCCTTTGCTGCGGGCTGGCAGGAGGGAGTCAGAGGAGAAGTCCCACAAAGAAATGTCGCGGCTCTGTGGACTTTCACCGGTTCCACAAGACGCAGTGGGTGACTCTGAACATATTTCGGCTTTTTCTCCCCCCAAAAGGGGCATTTAACTGCTGCCTAAAGGATTTAAATCCTCCCTGGGTGGGTCAATCCTCCCCAGCATGGCTTTGGCTGGAGCTGTGAAAAATCCCTTCTTTCTGTCAACCAGCTCTTTCTCCCAGCCCAGCACCTCTCTTCAAACTTTCTGCCTCTTGCTACTGGGCTGTTGCGGGGCCAGAAAAGCAGCTGGGGAGGTTCCTGAGCATCCCTGAAGCTGGGGCTTGGAGGGGGTATCCCCCGGGCATCCCCTGAGCCTGTCCAGGATGAGGAAGAGAGCGTCTGGCTCCCAAAAATAGTATCTGACCCCGCGCTGTCAGCTGGCCCGTACCTTGGCACTCTCCGCCGCTCAGCTACTGCCGGGACTCACTTTCACCTCCCATGAAATATGAATTTCTTGGCTGCAAAGGAAAGAGAAAAATATGTCAGGAATCCGCGCTCGGCTTGGCTGCCGGCACCGCGGGTGTGCGGGGAGC
>NW_009698874.1:9405-10981 GCF_000703405.1 Apaloderma vittatum | reverse complement strand
GTGTGGTCATAGGGTGCTGTGGGAGTGAGGAAACTGAGGCACGGATGGAGATGGGGTCCTCTCTCTCCAGCTTCCCAACTCCATCCCCTGCATCCCGACCGTCTCTGCCTGCTGGGGTCCTGCAGATCCGACACCGTGCAGGGGCTCATTGTAACTGTGGTCAGGATATGGCCCTGATGGGCAGGAAACAGTGTGAGGAAGAGGAGGAGGGGTAAGTGGAGATTAAGGGCAGCCAAAGCCCAAACCACAGCACTCAGAGCGCCAGGCAGCTGCCTGCCAGGCCTGATCCTGCACCCAGCAATGAGCCCAGGGCCCCCCCCAAGCCATCCCTGACCCTCAGAGCCCCCCGGTTGGGTCAATGGGGTGCTGGTCCCTGCAATGCCCAACCCTGAGCGTGCAGGTGGGTGAGGAGAAGCCCATCTCCTCTTGCCTGTCTCCATCCCGTACTGCTGGGAGCATCTTGCCAGGAGGGATGCGACACCTCCCTTGCCAGACGTGGTCCCCTAGAAAGGCTGGGACTGGAGTCCCTGGGGCTGGCCCCACACCCGAGAGCAAAGGGACAGGGTTGGGGATGGACAGAGGCTCTTTTGAGAAAGCTCGGGAGGAGGTTGGAGCATCCCTTGGGTAGAAACCACAGCGGGAAGGAGGTGAAACCTGGTGCCAACAGCTTGAAAAAGCCCTTGTAAGAGGGGCTGGGAGAGATGCTGGGGGTGTGCGCACACACAAACAGTCCTGGATGGCCTGGTCTGGCCGTGTCAGGGCAAAAAGTTGTTTCCAGCAAATTTTTCTGGCCCAGGGAGAAGTTGGAAGGTTATTCAGAAAGTTTGCTTCTTGCTCACGATGATCCAAAATTGATTTTCTGGATCCGAACAGCCTTGAATTTCCAAGCTGGTGAGAATCCAGCTTTCGCTCAGGATCCACATTTTGCGAACAGTCCTCGTCCTTCCCCAGTTTACAGATGCAAAATAGCAGAGGAGGGCAGGTCCCTGGGCAGGCACGGCTCAGCTTGGCACCTCCCTGGGCACCCCGGGAGATTGCGGGGGTGTCACGAGCCGGCGTCTCGGCGCCGTGCCCAGGCTCCCTCCCGAATCTTTGCGCCGCCCGCCCCTGAGGGGATGCCCCATGGGTGATGACTGGGCTTGACGAGGGAGGAGAGGAGAAGCCAGGAGACCTGGCTCAGCTCTGGCCGGGTAGCACCTCGTGAAAAGAGACGGATGGATCAGGGCGACCTGGCAAAGCAAATCCCGTAATTCCCTGGCTGGGAGCTGGGTGTCGATCGACTACGGCCACTCGCTACGTCCCCAACAGCATCAGAGTCTTCTCCAAAGGCAACGAGATGGTTGGTGATGGAGAGCGCTGAGGCTCTCCCGAGGTTTATCTCGGCTTCTTCTTGCCCATCGTGGAGAGCAAAAGGCAGCCAGGATGCACCGAGCAGGGCCGGGAGCTGCCGAGGTGAACAGTGACGGGTTGGAGTGAGGTCACGGTCACCTCCTCCCCCACCCCCCAAAGCAAAGAGCTGGTGCGTTTTGGCGAGCAGAGCCCTTCAAAGCATCTGTTTCCCTAAAAAAATGAGGCA
>NW_009698874.1:0-9341 GCF_000703405.1 Apaloderma vittatum | reverse complement strand
AGGAATCAACGGGGGGCCAGGCCTGACAGCAACATCTTTGTAGGGCTGTAATAAAGAATGACTTATTTTGACATTTATTTAAGAAATATTAATCTTTCATTTTCCTTATAAATGCTCCTGTTTGCTAAGGAACTATCTTTTACCTAAGTGCTCCGATAAATCTTCTAAGGTAAAATTACATGTTAGATGCTGCCAGAAGGGTACATTTAAGAATACTTCCTAAATTATCAACTGCATTAATCTTAATTACTTCGGTAAAAGTAGAGTCTGGCATTAGGGTGAACTAAATTGAACGGGTGTTTGTTTGTCTTTATCATATCACATATTTGAGATCATTTAACAGAACGCAGATAAAAGGCGCGCGGGGCAGCGAGGTACCGAGCAGCTGCCTAATGAAAACGATGGCTCCGGGTGACAAAGAGCAGGTGGGAGGGGATGAAGGAACCCCTGGGGTCCCCAACATGGCAGGACCTGCCGGGGTGATACAGAGGCAGAGGAGCACGGCAAAAAAAATTAATTAAAAAAAATATCAAATTTAACTATTTAGACACCATTTGGAGTGATAAAAGCAGAAGATGGGAAGGATCAGTGTCCCACCGGGTACTGAAGGGCTCTGGGTACCACCAGCACATCCCAGGTTGCCCTGGCAACCGGGCTGCATCCCGTCAACAGGCAGAACGGGACGGACCCCAGCCCGTGCTCAAGATTTTACCAAAAATTCCGCTGATGCCCTTGGAGTCCCTGAGTGAGTCGGGGCCCTCGCTTCGAGATGAGCGCGTTGCTCACTATTTTAAGGCACAGAAATGAAATTAAGCGTGGGATTAAGTGCTCCCTTTCACTGGGGCCTTGGAGAGGTATTAAATATTGCTGCGACGAAATCTCGCCATCTCCCCAGGTCTGCGTGACCCGCGCAGATTCGTTATCAAAGCGGAGCCAATTTGCATAAGCCGAAAGGGAGGATTTTTCCTCTTTCTTCCGCTCGCTTTTCTTTTAAATTGAACAAAAATTTGTCCACGGGCACCCCTACGCATGGGATGCTGGAGAGGAGCTGGTGGAAAAAAGGGGGAGGAAGGATTCCACAGCAAAAGGATGGATTTGGGGGAAAGGGAGCCCAGTGGCAACATCTTGACCCACTCGAGCATCGCTGCGACACGCCGGCGTCCCGTGTCACCGCATCCGTTTTTCTGCACTTCCCTCCCAGATTTTTGTGACCTATTCCCCACCCCCCACCCCCAAGAAAAAAAAGGAAGAAAAAAAGCAAGAAAGCAAAGGCAATAACACCATTCCCAGGCCGATATCACGTTTCCTTCCTGCCGGCAGAGCCTGGGTCTGCTCCAAGCTGCCTCTCCCCACCTCCCGCCTCCCTCCCGCTTCCAGCCGTGGTCAAACGGGGACAGGAAACCCGAGAGCGATGAGTGCATCACCGGGATTTTCGCCCAAGCCTCATTTAGCTCCTTGTCCTTTCAGCATCCTTCTGCTTCCCTTCACTCTGTGGCATGGCTGCTCGGGGGTGCGGCGGAGGCCGGAGGGGACAGCATGGCAGATCAGGATCATTTGACCTGTCCTGCCTTTGGGTGCAAGCATCACTGAGTCAAATTAATTGGCTCGTTGCAATTAACGCAGTCACAGATGTCGATCGGGGTCGGCTGGCTGCGTGTCAACGAGTGCACGGATCCAGCTCTCGCCCGTTGGGGTGCTGTGAGTCCCCCACCCATGGGTGAGTGGCCAAGGAAGGTCACTTCCCTGCAGGTCTCATCCTGCTGATGACAGCGATCACCGGAGGCTGCTATCCATGAGAGCACCAAAATCCCATTATTCCTCCCCAAATTGCTCTGGCTTGAAGGGTGCAACGGCCTCGGGACCCATGCGCAACTGGGTTTTGGCAGCTCATGATGGGCTTAGATGGACCACGGGGAACACGAGGACCATGTGTGGCAGGAGGATGACAAGTGGTACGAGGACCATCAGTGGCACGAGGACCACCGGAATCACAGAATCATCAAGGTTGGAAAAGACCTCCAAGATCATCTAGTTCAACTGTTTACGCAATGCCACCATGACAGCTAAATCATATCCTGAAGTGCCACATCTACATGTTTTTTGAACACCTCCAGGGATGGTGACTCCACCACTGCCCTGGGCAGCCTGTTCCAATGCCTCACCACTCTTCCAGTAAAGAAGTTTTCCTAATATCCGATCTAAATCTCCCTTGGTCCAACCTGAAGCCATTTCTTCTTGTCCTGTCATTAGTAACTTGGGAGAAGAGACCAACACCCACCTCACTACAGCCTCCTTTCAGTGAGTTGTAGAGAGCCATGAGGTCTCATCTCAGCCTCCTCCTCTCCAGACTAAATAACTCCAGCTCCCTCAGCTGCTGTTCATAAGATCTGTTCTCTAGAGCCCTCACCAGCTTCGTTGCTCTTCTCTGGAAGCACAAGGACCACAGATGGCACAAGGACCACAGGCGGCAGCACGAGGAGCATCACGGCACCCACCTGCAGCCCCATCGCGGATGCTCTGAACGCACCCGCCAAGCCGGTTGACATCTCGTCCCCTCCTCACCGTGCTTCTCCCTGAGCTCAGGCAGGAGGGATGACCCGCAGCGGAGCCCTCTCAAGCCCAGCCCTGGTGACACAGACTTCTTGTCCCCTCTAACCCCTCCCAGCACCATCCCAAGGAGTGTCCCCAATCCCTGGTGGTACCCAACAGCCGTGGTGACCATCCCAGCCCAGGGAGCAGAAACTCTCCTGTCCAGCCTGAACTACTTACTACAGGATGGGATAGGAGGAGACTGCTGCACGATCTGGGGGCTTTTGAGCTGTCAACTTCCCTACAATTATGAGCAATGTTTTAAATAAGCTCTCCTCTGAAATTCGCTTCTGAAAGACAAGATTAATGAGCATTTCCTTTGGGGATTTATTGCACTGTTAATTATTCTCTTCCAGAAATTTTGTTCAGAATATTATCAGCTTTTTTTTTTTTTTTTCAATTAACAGTGATTATAATTTGCTCTGTATAAAAAGAAAAGTGGATTTAAAAGAGAAAATTATAATATCCACTCCCCCCCCGCCCCTTTCTGGATTAAGTATAATAGTCAAGTGATGGAGATAAAAGTAGCCAGTGGCTCTGGCAGGCCATGACGTGACCTCGGTGTGTCCCCCCGCCACCAGCAACTCTATTCCTGGGCGGGGAGGTCCAGCTCTGGGAATAAAGTACACCAAGACCCACTTGCAATTTATGGTGATTTCCTGCAGAGGGAAGCAAAGGTGTCCGCAAGCAGCCGTCCGGCGCGGTGCCAATTTTGGACAAGGAGGGGTTTGGGGAGGAGAACCTGGGGATGGTGAGATCCAGCCACGCTTCGCCAGCAGCCACCTCCTCCCAAATCATGTCGGGATGAAGTTTCAGTGCTGGAGGTCAGGAGATGCTCCGTGGGACACTGAAGATGCCGGTAGAAATGGCAGGGTTTTCTTTGCGCTAAAAAGAAAATGCCTTTTTGCAGCGGGAAAGCTGCGGGGTTTGAAGGAAAACTCCAGCAGGAACAGCCTTGGAGAAGGGGTTCAGCTCCCCGAAACGCAGCCTGGGCCAGGCACCAGCCCCCTCGAGGGTTCTCAGGCTGTTTGCCCTCCCCAGCAGACATTCCTCGTGTGTCTCCCAAATGCAAAACATTCAGAAAATGCTCCGAATACAAATGCTCGCTTGGTGGGGGATGGATCCGATTACACCCAGGGCACGGGGAGGGAGCAGCCCCACCAGGGCTTGGCTGGAAAACACCCTGCAGATTGCACCAGACCCCGAGACCACCTCCACTGCAGGGTCTGCCTTAACCCCAGCCTGTCCCTGCTGGCTTGGCTACTAGAAAGCAAATAAGATGTTGAGCTGAATGGAAAGGCTGGCCAGGAGATGCCCCTCACTGGGACAGGCAGATTTGGTGGATCCCTGGTGGAGTCGTGGCTGGGGTGACCCCTGGGTGCTGCCTCTGCCCCCCAGCACACAGACCCACAGGGGTGATGGGATGCTCGGGGTGCCACCTGCCCTGAGGAGCTCAGGTTCTGGTGCTGATGCCTTGGAGGGCTTCGAGCAGCAAGCTGGGATCACGTATCCACGCCACCCCTCTCACTCAGCCCCCACGAGGTGGCACGGCTGGCTTGTACCACCCGTGACCTCACACACGCTCCGGTGACAACCCTGCAAAATCCCTGCCCATCTCAGGAGCGATGCTGGGGAGGCAGCTTGGGAATTTTGGCATTTCCCTTCCTTTAGGCTCCCTCTCCCACCCGTGGGGCTGGGTTAGGACAAGGCTTGATGTTCAGACTCCAGTACTACCAGTTCTTCACCAGGATGATGACCGAGCTCGGAGCTACAAAAAGCACCGGCTGCCCCAGCGTCAGGGTGTAGGCACGGTGGGAACATTGTGTTTCGGGCAGTTGGACCCCAAAAATGAGCTGCCCTGCTGCAGCCCCCTTCCCTCCCCAGCTGGCTGCTGACACCGGCGCCGAGAGATGCTCTCTGTTCTCAACGGGAGCAGAAACGCTCGGGGCCAAGAAAAACGCGTGAGGCTATAAAAAGGCCGGTGAACAGAGGGACATTCATGGCGAACTTCGATCGGCCGCTTCGTAAAGATGCTGGTCGCAGCCGAGAGGGTTACACGGCCCCGGGGAGCAGCGGGACGGCCGCCAGCCGCGGGCAGCACCCGGGGTCGGGAGCGGCTTGGTTGTCCGCTGCTGCCAACGTGATGTGAATGTGTCAAAGCACCAGTGATACAGAAGAGAGATGGATTTCTGGGGTGAGAAGGAGCTGGACCAAAATCCAGCTGCATTTTCCATCATTTTTTCTGGGTGTCTGGTCCCTTCTGGTCCCTCTCCAGGAGGGGGACAGAAGCCTGCAGCCACAAAACATCAAAGCCGGGCGGTAGCTCGGGGCAGGTTTGTTTGCAGGTGCCGAACACGAGTCCAGCACATGCCTAAAACTTCAAAGGGGGAGTAATGAAAAGCATTTTGTTTCCAGGCACACAGCCCTTCCCGCTGGTCCAGCTGCTGGGTGGCAGATGTGGGGACACATCCCTGTGCCCCAGCCATGGCAGCAGAGGGCACGAACCAGGAGATACCGAGGTGGAAAAAAGCCCCACCGAGAAGCTCCGTGCCATTTCTTCCTTCTTTTCTTCTTTTCTTTTTCACGAGGCACCATCTGTGAGCGAGCAGGGTTGAATAATGCCAATATTCATCGCCTGGACAAGCTCAGGCTCTGTTTGCACGGGAGGCACATTTTCTCCAGAGACATGCCGAGCGACCAAATCCCTTTCCTTACGCCGGTGTATTTGTCTTTCATCAGTCGAAAAAACTAGCAGAGGATATTTCAGAGGGCTGAAGGACGGCATCCTGTGAATATTTCCCCTTCGCTGGTGCTGCGTGGGGTGGAAAAGCACTGAAGGTCCAAGCCCATCGTTGCTGTGCTGGTCTAAGTACCTTTCTAGGATAACATTCCTCCTTAGTGTGTGCTTGCAAGATGCAAAGCGAGAATTGGGCATCTCACTTTTGCATCAGAGTATGTGGTTTTCAGGCAGAGTAGGGATTTTGAGAAGTTGTCTCGGGGAGACCAGGTCTGAGGAAAGGATGCTACTGCCCCTCCTGCACGGAAAATGCAATGCAGCCGCTCCCAGGGCTGAATCCCCGCGGTAGAGGTGATGCTGCAAGGAAAAAGTGGCTGGAAAACACAGAAATGGGGTGAGGGTCTGACCATTGCCCCCACCCAGGGCAGGCAGTATCGCTGGGGACCAGGCTTCATACTTTCCTATGCATCTCATCCCTTTCCTCATCTTCAGACACTGAAGGAGGAGTGAAAAAGAATGAAAAACATCCCCCTAACCCTCTGGAAGTCTGGAAAAAACCACGTATTTTTATCTCCTGGCTGGAAAACTGAGTTCTTCCAAACAGTGACAATTTAAAAAAAAAAGAAAAAAATTCTTGCTTCTGAAAAATGGGTGAAGCCCACTCATCAGTGTTGTCTCTCTGGACCCCGGTGGGTAGGAGAGGGCAGGGGGTCGGGGCAGCACTCCCCATCCGACGGGTCATGCTCATCCCCGGATTATTTTTCCTCCCCACAGAAAGCATCCCAGACAATACCTAATCCGATGGACACCGGAAACTGTTTCTCTCAGCTATTTAGCAACGACCGAACCAGTGCTAACGCAATATTACTAAACCCCACATACTTTTACAGTGAATTCACAGACCAAGAGGTATTTAATTTTTATCTTTTTTTTTATCCCTTCACCTGGAGATTTAATGCAGCCGGGAGCGGGCAGGAGGTATTTGCAGAGGGAAGCCATCGGGGATATTCATCCCAGTGTAGGGATGGGGCTGTGAAGCAAAACACTTCATGCATCTCTCATCTGCCCCTGCTCCTTTTCCTCCGTTTTCCAGCGAAACGTTGCGACTAATAATTTTCACACATGGTGCGAGAGCTGCAGTAAAGTGGCTGCTTATTTCATTAGCAGCCTCCGGCTGCTATCGGGTTTAGGGAAAGGGGGTGTTGGAGAAGGGCCCCCCGCGCCCCGTGGGGTATCACTTTACCCCGTTGCTTCCTGCCCAGGTGAACCCACACAAACCCGCCTGTGTGATGGAAAATATTCGGAACCCGAGACACGTTTCCAACCGAAAACACAGGCTGCGATTCAGCTCCCCTCCCCTGCCTTCCAAGACGCCCTCCTTTTAACACAGAAAGTGGCATTTATCTTGGGATTCCGCAGTATAGAAAATATAATAAGCAATAATAAAGGGAAAACGAATCCTAGGTGTCCCATCGCCGTGCCCACGCCGCCTGCGGTTGGTGCCCCTTGTGCGCGTGGGGATGCTGCGCCCAAAACAAACCGCTCCGTGCAAGCGACCCTACAATAAGGAGCCGACGCCGGGATCAGCCAGAAGGAAATGGATTTACCGGCCTGGGTCCTCCCAAAAAAGAGCTGAGCTGGGGAGATGGAGACAACGGCGAGAGGACAACTCCCTGCCAGCAGCCTGACACCCAGCCCTGCCTTCCCCTGAGCCACCCTTTAATCTTCCTCGCCGCATGTTTCTAAACTGAGAGTTACAATGATTGACTTTGTTGGTTTGTTGGTTTTTTGTTTTTTTTTTTTTCATAGCTGCAAAAACATGTTACAAAGAGGAAAATGTGCTGCCTGCTTCTGCCCCAGGGCAGGGCCAGCGAGCCCGGTGGGGGCTGCAGCGTGTGCAAGGGCTCTGCCCGTCGCGCCTCACCGGGGCCAAGCCCAGGCAGAGCTTGGGGGTTACTTTTCCCTTTCATCGGATGCCAAGGTTTCAGCCCAGGATTTATACGGTCAGATCCAAAATCCCTGGAAGGCAGGGCTTGGCGCGGTGGGAACACAGATGCTGCCTTTACCCCGCTGCTGTAATTATGCCACCAAACTTAGAAAGCAGCGGAAGAGTCGTTATGTAGCACCACAATTAGGAGGCTGCTTAATTGCAGGGCAATTGCGTATTGTTTTCCTCTCCCTCGCTCCACTTGCCAACAACCAGCCGAGCACCAGGAGCCCTGTTGCAAACCGAGGCACGAGCATCCTTTTAGCATCCTCTGAGCATCCTTTGAGCATCCTCTGAGCATCCTTTGAGCATCCTCTGAGCATCGTTGGTGTGGCCAGACAGCTCTGGGGACAACAGGCTTGGCATCCCCAAAAGAGACCCATCACAGACGTATGACTCCGCTGGCTCAAGAGCAGTGGGCAGACCTTGCTGGAGCATGCAGCTGGGGAAGAAGCCACCAAAATATGTATCTGTGTGACAAGAGACGCTTTCATCGAGCACCAGATGTTGTTCTCCTCTCTCTGGGACTCCCCTTCTCCTGCCCAAAGCACGCTGCCTCGCCTCAGAAGTAGCCAGGAACGATTCCTCCCTGTCAGCCCCGAGATTAAAATGGATATATGCGTGGGAACCAGCAGCAGCAATGGAAACGACATGGGAGAGCGGCTGATTTATATCGCGTTGCCCCTGCAAACGCCGCGCATAAATCTGCCGCTCTTCAAGGCGGAGCGTGAATCAGAACAGCTCCGCTCGACTTCGCTTTATCTCCTCGCTGCGTGACTCATCCTCGGAGCGTGGAGCCGCGCGTCCTATGGAACAGGGATGGATAGACGGGGCCAGCAGACTGGCTTGGCCTCGGGGACTTCACAGTGCCCAGCAGGGACGGTGCAAACGGCAGCTCCCTCGTTGGATATGAAGAAAACGGGGGTCCAAGGAGAAAACATCCCAGTTGTTCCCAGTTCGATGCAGGCAGGTGCACACTGGTTTGAGCAGAGCCAGCTCGGGTCCCCTGCTCTTGCTTGCAGATATTGTCACATCCTCAGGCTTTAAGCTGGAGTAAATGTCTCTGAGATGCCCCAAGGCTGCAGGAAGCTTTTGTGGGTTTATCCAGCCGTCACACCAGGAGGAGGGATGCGTGGGGAGATCCAGAGCACATCCCCGGTGTCAGCAGCTCAGCCAGGGCTACACGACCCCGAAAGAGGCGGAAAACACAAGCAGGACCTGGCACCTTCTGCAGGACGAGCCCCAGATAGGGGAATGGAAGGATGATAATACTCAAATATCAGGTTTAAAGCGGTCTGAAAGTGGGAGGAGATCTGGGGAGAACGATAAAGGGAGCTTTGTGTTCCCACCAGGGCTGAGGTCTCCTCCAAGCTTCTGCGGCATCTTCCCATTGCACAGGCTGAGCTGCCCAACCCGCCCAAGGCTGCGAGCCCCCTGCTCCTCACGCCGTGGTGGTGGAAGGGGCTTTGCTGGGGGGGCCGGCCAACCACCGCTCCTGCACCATGCAGGAAGGCGTCCTCTCTTGTTTTCACAGCTGATGTCAGGTCTGGAGAGGCTGCCGCGGAGCTGCTCCGGGAAGGAAACGCGGCAGAAGGTCGGCCGGCAGCTGTGGCTGCTCCTGCCTGCATCTGGGCTCATGCTGATGGGGATGCTTCTGGTTCTGCAGCAAAGAAGGGTGTGGAGGAGGTTTTCCAGGGAATAAGCTGCTGCTCCGAAGCCACGCTGAGCTCCATGTGCTGGGGAGCACGGGAGGAAGGGCAGCATCGCTGGGTGATGCTCCAGCGAGACACCAACGTGGAGAACCACTGGCATCTTGTCAAGAAGTGCAGAAGCTGCCTGCTGGAGGGCACCGAGGGACCACAAAGGACCGTCCAGACCCTGGTGTCGTCCCCGTGTTGTCCTCAGTTGTCCTGCCCCAGGGCATGCGCCGCCTGCGAGGGAGGTTACTCGGAGGTGGGGATGGAGAACGTGCAGCAGGGAGCCTGGCTGTAGCGCGGACATGCTGAGAGCCGCGTGGTCACCCACGGA
>NW_009698873.1:5590-30541 GCF_000703405.1 Apaloderma vittatum | reverse complement strand
GGGTTTAAGTTGAAGGAGAATAGATTTAGGTCAGATCTTAGAAAGAAATTCTTCAGTCTGAGGGCAGCAAGACTTTGGAATAAATTGCCCAGAGATGTTGTGGCTGGCCTCTCCCTGGAGGGGTTCAAGGGCCGGGTGGGCGGGGCCTTGGGGCACCTTGGACGGAGCCTTGAGTAGCCTGATCTAGTTGAGAGGCGTCCCTGCCCATGACAGGGAGGTTGTACTAGATGATCTCTAAGGTCCCTTCCAGCCTAGGCCATTCTATGATTCTATGATTAAATTAAGTAGTTCGTTTGTTCTGCTGCTGTCATAGTTGTCTTCCCAAATGTACATTGTCAGATGAACTTGCAAATTTTTTTCATCTAAGTTTTTTATATCCGCAGTGTTAACTGTGTAAGGCATTAGGCAACACTGTAAATCGTCTTGTAGTAGATCTCAGCTACCCTTGGCAAACAGAAGTTAAAACCTATTAGAAATGAGTGACAAAACCATAAAGCAGTCAAGTAAGAAAATTAAAAATCGCCAGAGGATGTTTATATTCCAATTTTTGTTATAAAAATAACTTTAAAATCGGGAACATGTTAAAAGCATTGCAATGATTTTGTTGTGCAATACTTGCAGTAAGTTGTGAGAAGGCATTGAAATATACATCGCTGTTTGTGGGAGACAGGTTCCATTGTGTGGTGGGAGCAGGGGAAAAACGTGACCCTTTCTTGCACACAAAAATGCTGGTTTGCGAATTTAAATATGGGAGGGTTAACAGCTCCTCCTCCTGAGCATCTTCCTAATCTGGAATGTCCTGCATGGTCTAGGAAAATTGTGGCCTGGTTTCTGATACTAAACTTTTTCAGGTGATATCTGGAGTAATCTTTAAACACAAAATGTGTTTCAATACAGACTTCACAGAGGAGAGGAATGAGGCTATTTCACCCATCCCTCTACCACTAGAAAGTAATAAACACCACCGTAGTTTGTACAGAACAATGCTTTGAGCAGTCTGTGGATCTAAAATAAAGGTGAATCCTAACTTCAACCCGACATGAAATTACCGTTGGAGTAGTTTATAGTGTGACAGACAGTTCAGCCTGTGCTCACCCCTTTCCTGCTGGAACTGTGTCTGTAGTGGTTATTTGCTTTCCCCAATGTTTAACCAGTTGTCTTAGCTTTGTTGCAAGGATCAGAGAATTTTCATATCCCTTACTCTTAAGGTTTTTCATGCTGATGTATAACTGCTTATTGTGTTGTTTTCTGTGGCCTGGTTTCTGCCAAAATCCAGATTCACCTGCTAATCGCTTCCTGCTTGTAGTTTTGTCTTTCACTTTACCCTTTTGCTGTGTCCTCTCTGTATAGCATGTGGTAAAAGAATATATTAAGAGTCTCAAGCAAAGTCACGTGTGGAAAGTTGCATGCTCATCTGCAGTCACATGTAGACTTGTCTTAGCCGACAGATCCGGTTTGAGCTTTCTGCTGCAGCTTGATACTCTTGAGCTATCACTATAGTAGACTGTTGTCCTACCGTGTGAAATAATAACTGTAGTGTTTATTTAAAAGGGGGAGAAGGGGCCTTGGGACTTGAGGCTAAATGTCAGCTTCCACAAAGTGGGACTGACAGACAGCTGTCTGCAAGATGAGTCCCCTGTTGGTTACTGTGAGAACCTTTGCTCAGCATCAGTGTTGTCAGCAACAGGGGCTCTGGTCTCTAGTAAATTAGGGAGAGTAGGGAACGAAGAGCTTCCCCAAGCTCTTTCAGCAGTAGCTTATTGATGAAACAAGGTAGCTCGTGCCTCTCACGGGTTTTTAGACTGTCTTAGTAGCTTCTGAATAGGCCTTAGGGATAGCGTGGCGGGGCTACGGAAAGGCAGAAGGACAGCAAGAAAGTATGAAACTCCTGTGTAGTGTTTGATAGGGCTGAGAGGAGTGAAGGAGAGTATGTGGTGTGAAGACTAGCTCTTGATGGGCCTGATTTTTCCCTCGTCAACATTGAAATGTTCTTATGCAGGTGGGAAGTCTCACCAGGGCTTTGAAGGGTCTTTCTGGAGTTTATACCACCCTGGGAAGGGCCATCACTGCCTTTTTGAGACTTGGGTGTAAGCCCAGCACGATGCAGCTAACTGGATTTTTCTTCTGTTGCAGCATCCAGCCTTGCCCAGATGTGAAATATGGCAAACGGATCCACGTGCTGCCAATTGATGACACGGTAGAAGGGATCACGGGGAATCTGTTTGAGGTCTATCTCAAGCCATACTTCCTGGAAGCATACAGACCCATCAGGAAAGGTAATAATGCCTGTTATTGAGGTCCTCATGGCAGCGAGTACGAGCTAGTCCTAGGACTGAATAAAGAGAATTTCTAGAAGCTTGCACAAATCTCGGCAAAGCATTAGACTGACATCTGTAGAGTGAGATTTTGCTGATGCAAATTTAACTTTTTCCTCATCTTCAGAAGAAAGGATGATTGCTGCTGCTGACTGGCAGAGCAGCATGACAGTTCTGCAGTTTTTTGCTACATAAGATTGGAAAGCATCAGAAAAGGGTCAGGTAGAACTCAGGAGAAAATCTGATTTAAGTAAGTTGCTACCACTTGGTGGAATTGGGGAGCTGCCTGCTTATTATCCAGTTGATTGGCTATACCAGCTGGTGCCGTGACTCAGTTTACTACTTCAAAGTAATTAATAACAGAGAGAGTGCGTAGAAAATCATATGTGCTTTTGGAGTTGTGTTAATAACACTTCTGCTGGAGCAAATAGGTCCTAATGCACTATAAACACAAGTTGAAGTTACCCAGCTTCTGTAGCCCAGTTTAGCCACGAGTCATAGTGCAGCATTACGAATTATTCTACTCCTGGAGACAACCAGTTACGACTAGTTTTTCTCTTCAGTGATTTTACTTTTCAGTTAAGTCTCTTCTAAGAGACTGCACTTTCTAAAGTGCTGTATTGCCACAAGATCTGCTTTTCAAGGCCCTGAACGATGTTTTTGACAGTGGCATGGGATGTATTTCCAGCCACCCGCTCATTGCTTCCACCGCTGTAAGCACAAGGCACTTACCCTGGCAGATTTGAGGGAATGTGATATAACCAATCTGCCAGGCCTCCCATTACTTACATGCCTGCAGAGCAGGCAGCACCAGGGAAACCCCAGGCTCAGCGGCAGAGGGGAACTAGATGCAAGAACTGGATTTGGAAACTCAGATCAAAGGCGGAAGATCTGATGGAGTCCTCCTCAGACACCAGCCATTGAAGAAGGAAAAAACCTCTGTGGTCCCTCAGCTTTACTCTGAATATGACCTGTATGGAATGGAATAGTTTTGCTGGTCAGGTTTGGGTCACGCATTCTGTCTATTCCTCTCTTGTGGTGCAACTTTTTACTTCTTTGTGACCCCTTTTACTTCCTGACACCTCCAACATGTTACACAAGAAACTTCTTTTAAAGTAAGTTTCCTCTTAAATTGTTTCACCATGAAGTTACCAGAGCAGGCGGCAGTGTGGCATCACTTTCCCCCACATGAGGCTGTTTTCCAAATACTGAGCTAGTTAATCAGCTGATGATGACCAGCAGTGACCTTGGTCACTGTAGGAATAAGTATAAGCAAGAGCCTTTCTGCATCCCAGTGCCAGGCAGTGACTGTAAACATCAGACGTTATCACTTCTAGTAGCAGACACTGTCTACAAAAACACTCTGCTAACTTCAGAAAGTGCAGCCTCTTAGAAGAGACTGAGCTGAAAAGTAAAATACGTGAACAGAACTGGTTCTGTTTGGCTCAAACCAGGGCACCAGTAACAACTAGATATAGTAACTTCAAATTTAATTTTTATTAAGTTAGGGCTTTTTGCCTGTTTCAGAAATGCTAAGTTGAAACTAAATGGAAAATAAATGTGATTCCTTGCCTTTATGCTTTGTAGTTAGCCAGAGTATTCTTTTCTGTTGTTTACTGGTTTTGTTTGATGTTTTTTGTTGGTTGAAGTCTGAGAACTTTATAACTGCTGCAGTCTAAATGATGCGCAGGTAGTCACAGTGCATGCCGCTCTGGAGTTGCACGACATGTGCAGCATGTGCAGAGCAGTGTTAAAAATGCCAGCCGTGTATGCCTGTGCAACCTGCTTCCTCATCCTGTGGGGCTGCTGGTACCACAAAGGTTGACGTTTTGCAGACACTGGTTGCAGCAGACTACCAAAATGTGGGGTTTTGCAGGTGACATCTTCCTGGTCCGTGGAGGGATGCGTGCAGTGGAGTTCAAAGTGGTGGAGACAGATCCAAGTCCGTACTGCATAGTGGCTCCGGACACAGTGATCCATTGTGAAGGAGACCCCATTAAACGAGAGGTGAGTAGAGTCCTATGTAGTTCTCCTACTAAATCCCCTCTGTCCAAAATCTGTTTCTGTGATGGGTTTTGAGAGCAGCAGTGTTTGCGGTTCCTCCCTTGACATTTTGCATATTGAATCTAATAATGGTTAGGAACTCCACTTTTGGGAGATGAGCTGCTGCTGAAGGTCGTCAGAGAAATACATTTCCAGTGTCCTTCTCATGTGCTGAGATAGCACCAGTGCGTAGGTTTCCTGATGAGATGCCGTACTTTGGCAGCAGCTGGTTTTGCATATGTCTCCAGATATCTCGTGCTGGACTTAGATGCGTCTTTTAATTCCTAAGTTCTGTTGATTCATACTAGGGAGAGCTTACAATTTTGCTAAATTTCATGCCACGTGAGAAGAAAGCAATTAGTGTGCTTTTTCAGTGAGAAATTTGAAAGGACTGGGAAATTTTTTTTTAAGGTTTCTAGCCTTGAATGTCGTAAGCTCGAGGCACCCTGAGTGGCTTGTCTGTCTGGTTTTACTATTAGAGAGTAAGGGATCTTAGAGAAATGAGCTAACGTGGTTGCATAAGGTTACTACCTGCAAATCAGGGTGAGTGCTGGTTTGTACTTAACTGCCTTCTGAAAATTCACCTCTGTGTGCCAGTTACATGACTGCGTCTGGGCGTTCTGTGAATCCAGTTTGGGCTCTTCAGAACACAGCAGAGACGTAGAGGAGCAAGTTCAGCCAAGGCCACCAAGGGGATGAAAAGCTGGAGGTCAGAATGAATGAGGAGGGGCTGGGAGAGTGTGGTCGTAGAATCAGTAAGGTTGGAAAAGACCTCGAGGTCGTTAAGGCCAACTGACAGACCAACACAACCATGACCACTACACCATGTCCTGGAGTGCCATGTCTACATGTTCTTTTGAACACCTTCGGGGCTGGTGACTCTGCCACTTCCCTGGGCAGCCTGCTTCAGTGCTTTACCACTTTTTCAGTAAAGAAATTTTTCATAATATCCAATCTAAACCTCCCCCTGGCACAACTTGAACCCATTTCCTCTCATCCTGTCACTTGTAACTCGGGAGAAGAGCCAGACCCACACCTCGCTACAACCTCTTTTCAGGTAGTTGGAGAGAGCAATGAGGTCTCCCCCAGCCTCCTCTTCTCCAGACTAAACAATCCCAGTTCCCTCAGCTGCTCCTCTTAAGACTTGTTCCCCAGATGCAGCTTGGAGAAGGCAAGGCAAAGGGGCAGGCGTACTGACAACTGCCTGATGCAAATGAGTGAATAACTAGGCTCTTCTGAGAGCTGTGCCCAGGGACAGAGCTACAGGCAGTGGCATAAGCTGGATCAAGGGAAATTCCCAGTAGATGCTAGGAAAAATGTTTCCCCCAACCCTGCAGCAGAGCCCAGAAAGGGCAGAAATTTCCAGACCTGAGGTGCTTCATAGGTCAAGCTTCATAGATCAAGACATGCTGCACTTGATAGGGCCAGACCTGAGTGATTGGCTTGTGGGGCTTGGAGTGGGCCACTCTGAGATTCCAGTCTGTGTCATTTTATTATTTTAGTGTGGCCTGATGTTACAAGTAGCTAAGGCCAGTAGAGATTTGGACAGCCAAGTTAGCGGATGTTACAGAGCTATACTTGGAGATTTGGTTACAGCTGATCTTACCTGTGTGTCTGGATCTTAACATTATTAATTTAAGTGAATCCCAAAAGATGCAGACAGAACTGTGTGATATCTAGACTATGTCAGGTAGTTAAGATATATCACTTAGAGTTAAAGGAATAAATATATTTTACACTGAACTTCATTGTCTATTGCTATCATTGTTAGCCACATCAGAAGGTCACAGAGCTTGTTTGTGCCAGAATCTCTGGGGAACGTGTTGGCAGAGGCTATCATTTAAGAGGGTGGGCTTCAGTGAGGTCTAGGTACATGCATGCAATTCACTTTCTATGTCTGGGAAGACAGAGCTAAGAAACATAATGAAGAAGAACCCAGGGATACTTAAAAGTGAGAATCTCAAGATGACAAAGAAATGACTGAGCAAAAACCCCAGTTCTGGCTTCTGACTGGGAGGGGTCATTGAACTACTGTTTTTACTCAGATGTTTAACATCCTTCCTTCCTGGTAGGATGAAGAGGAGTCACTGAATGAAGTGGGCTATGATGACATCGGTGGCTGCCGAAAGCAGCTGGCTCAAATCAAAGAGATGGTGGAACTTCCCCTCCGACACCCTGCGCTCTTCAAGGCCATAGGGGTGAAGGTGAGTCCCTGTGTGTCTCAGGTGGATGAGTGGTCGTGCCATTGCAGATGACTCATGATGTTAGAGGCTTAAGAGGTATGGTTGGGGGCAGTAAGTAATTTGTGGGGTTTTTCCTAATGCTGGTATTAGGGAAGTGTTTCCTTACGTGTTCTGGACACAGATTAAAGTGCTGGCAGCTTGTAAAGCAGAGTGATGTTTTGAATCAGTGCTGTCAGTTGCTGGCAAGGTTTTTGTTTGTGTGCCATGCAGAGTAGTAAGAGTGGTGATAGCAATGCTGGGATAACAGCTGTTGCATGAATTCGCATCACAATTTCGGATTGGCTTTGTCAAATGCTTACAGTTGCGCAGCGAAGCTACTTAGCCATTCATCTGCTAGCTCACCACCTAAGTCCCGTGCCTTTGTCCTCAGCCTCCACGTGGGATCCTGCTGTACGGTCCTCCTGGCACTGGTAAAACTCTGATTGCCCGAGCAGTGGCCAACGAAACGGGGGCTTTCTTCTTCCTGATCAATGGTATGTTTTGTGTCTGATTTCGCCACAGATGTGCTGTGCGCTCGCATTCATCCATCTTGTGGTAACTAATGACATTAATAGGGCTTGTAAAGCCACATTGTCTTTCTGACATCCTCCCTTACCTCTTTCAAGTATTCCTCTGGGGACATTCAGAAGGCGTGTGCCGAAGCATTTGTAGTGGAACTTCCCTTAAGCTTGTTTGTTGTAGCAGAGTGGTTGGAAGATGCAGCAACTTTGTATCTGTCTGTTTGGGTGTTCCATGTATGTCGGCGAGGGCAAAGCTGGGAGTGAAGCGCTGGGGTTATTCTAAGTATATGGTTGCAGGACACTTGCTTCTGTTACTCCTGCAGTGTTTCATTCAGGAAAAAAGCTGGTCTGCTGTATGTTTCTCTTTCCGCTCAAGTAAAGCACAAGACTTGTTTAGTTTCCCATAACGTTAATTGGGAGGAACTTTCCTGAAAGCTGTAATGAGTACCTTGGGGCTTAGCTACAAGTGAGAGAACAAATTCTCAGTTTTCCTCACTGCTTTTCTGTCTCGTTTTCCAGTCAGTGTTGGACTAACTAAATATTTTTACTTAAGGAGTGCTGCCTTTCTTTTTTGATTTTGATCACGTAGAGCCGTGAAGGCGATAGCAGAGGAGTGTATAGCACAGCATAGCAGTGACCAGCAGTAGAGGAGTGACTTGCTTTATATCTCAAGATATCAGTTGTAAATGGGCTGGTTTTAACCATATGTCGCCCTGTCATACACTTCCTAACGTGTAGAAGCTGTCACCGAATGCTAATGAGCCAGTCATTTCTTTAGACACTTGTACTTCTGTTGCATAATAAAAATAACATAGTGATGCACTCTATCTGCTGGTCCCAAGCCTGGAGCTGCAGGCAGTGTTGTACACAGGGCTGGTGTGAACTGGTGAGTTACCTGTAAGGGGACGCTCCCAGTACCTGCCTGCACCAGTGGCTCTGCAGCTGGCACAGTTACGTCAGCTAAACCTCCTGATGGTCTGGTTTCCTTTTCTTCAATCTTCTAGAAGTGTACTTTCTCTTCATTACCACTCCTGTGAGCATGGTGGAAAAATCTATAAAAACAAAAAAAAAATCTCTAGGTCTGCACTAGCGTTCAGCAAATTGCAGAAGGTCTTGTAGGCCGGCCTTCTGGGATTGATGTGGTTACACACTGGAGATGAGGTTTGAGTTTTGAGGGGTTTTGTTTGGTTTTCTTGGGTTTTTAAACTCGTTTATAGACTCTTACAGAGGTAAATATATAACTGTGTAAAGTAAGCTAAAGGCAGCTTTAGTATCTTAGAGCTGTTTTCTTTCCTACCCTGATAATTCATCACTGTATAATTTAATTGCTTCTCTTGCAAGCTAGGACCGGCATTAACAGTGTGTGGTGGCACATTACAGAGAAGCTCACCAAGTGTGAGATAGGGTAAGGAAAGAGGCAGTTAAAGGTAGCTCAGTGACTAGCACTGCATTCTGTGAGAATAAACAGAAATCACCAGAACAGTGATAGAAAGTAATTCTACATGCTATTCTTGCCTGTTCAGCTGCAAATTTAGTGAACTTGGTTGATAATGTTTGCTTTGGCTTGAAATATAGATTGTTTCATGTGAACATTGCACTGAAAAAATTCTTGGGCTTGCTGCCTCTCTTGCGGGTGTCACGGTGTTGCTACTTTCTTTCTAGGTCCTGAGATCATGAGCAAGCTGGCTGGTGAGTCTGAGAGCAACCTCAGGAAAGCCTTTGAAGAAGCAGAGAAGAATGCTCCTGCTATCATCTTCATTGATGAACTGGATGCAATTGCTCCTAAGAGAGAGAAGGTAAAGAAAGCCTGTGGAAAGCAATGAAGTACTTCTGTTTTGGTAGCAGCTGGCATGAATCTCTGCATTTGACTGCAGGGTAAAGCAGTATTTAAATTAACACCTGATTTCATTTGGGCCTGAGAACAGTCAGATACAGTTCATGATGTTATTTAACAGCTCACGGCTCTTGTGTCTGTCCACTTTGGTGCAGTGCAAGCTCCTGTGCTGTGTTTTAGCGCTTTTGGTCTAATTGCTGCTTTCTCTCTCCACAGACACATGGAGAGGTAGAACGTCGCATAGTGTCTCAGCTGTTGACTCTTATGGATGGACTGAAACAGAGAGCACATGTGATTGTTATGGCAGCCACCAACAGACCTAACAGCATTGACCCGGCACTCAGGCGATTCGGTAACCTTGACTGCATTCTCTTTCTTGTGTTATCACATACTTTGTTACAAGCAATGCTTCAGGGCGCCTTGGAACAATTGGGCAGAAATTAATGCTAAACATCTTCTGTGTGTTGCGTAAACCATTGGCTTGTCTCCAGCTGCTTGTTTGAAATTCATTTCTAGGCTTTCAGCCTTTATGTGCCTTATTAGATTAGAACTTGTAGAAATAGAAAGCACTTTGGAGTGAAAAAATGGTGCTAGCTTCTATTAGGTGAAGCTATTTCAAGATATACTGAAGGAGTAGAAGATGGTTAAGGGGGTGTTCATGCCTTATGTTGTTGAAGGCTCTGAATTGTCTGAAGAAGTCCAGCAGTTTTCATCTTTTTGAAACTTTGCATTATGAATTAGTGTCTTGTGTTTTGACCTGTTGGTAAAGTCTGTAATAGCAAACCAGGGGAAAATGGCCTCTTAAATGTGTATTGAGCCGTTTAAATGCACAGCTGTGGCTAAAGGAAAATTATAGCTGTACATACCTTAGTTAATATTGCAGTAATATCTACGTTTCCTGCCTCTCCAGATACTGCAGCCATTTTTCACTGCTGGGATACTGGTAGAAAAGTTAATCTCTTAGAGTTAATCTCTCAGATTCTTGCTATGAGGACACAAAGTTAGAAATAAACAAAAATGCCTCATGATATATTGATTCAGAGAAGTATATTTTCCTAAAAACGAGGCTTGTTTTTCATAAAAAGCAAAAAAAGTGACTAAGTCCAGCAGTCCTCTATGTCATATAATCTTGAGCTCTAGTTAATATAGTAGTCTCACTTTCCTTAAATGTCTGAAGTCTTTCCTCTTTCCTTTACCTAACTCTACTACTGTGTTGATAGATGCTGCAGAGAAGCCCAAAGCTCTGGTATTTTCTGAAATTGTATGTCTTTGTGGCTTGTCATCACGTTGTTCAGTCAGAGCAAGGCAGCAACCGTAACTCCTCTACTTCACAGAATCACAGCTTGACATGTGGTTTTGTATTCCCCAGGTCGCTTTGACAGAGAGGTAGATATTGGTATCCCAGATGCCACTGGTCGCCTGGAGATCCTGCAGATCCACACAAAAAATATGAAACTGGCTGATGATGTGGATCTGGAGCAGGTGAGTAGCATGCCGTTAGGAAAGCTTGTATCTGCAGGCAGACATTCCCAGTGCTCTGTTTTGTGGTGCAAGAGTTATTGAGGCTTGATTGCATAAATGTAGTCACTCATTTAGGACAACATGGAACTGGATGAATGTGTGATCTCTGTGTTTCGTTCTAACTAGTTTACCAGCGACCAAAAATCCTCACTCACTGGTTAAAAATGGCATGACTAAGTGAAACAAATGTGTCAGTCCAATCTGGAAGTGCATTGTCACTGTTCTTCTGGGTCTGTTTGTTGTGGCATTCTCTTTAAAATAAAGCAAGCCTGAAACAGGTCACACATAGCTGGGTGAGCACTGTGGTGACACTAGACGCCACCGTAAACTGCATGGTTCCCATCCGCTCTGTCCTGAATGAACAACTGCTGTCCTCAGGGCTATCTTTCCGCACACCATCTGAATTCCAGTTGCTGCTTTGATCTCAAGTAGGAGGTGGAATAGTACTGTGTCTGCATGTCTAAAAATGTGTAGCGCTTGTCCTGGAGCCACAGCAAAGCGCTGATGTTTCTGTCCTCCAGAGCTTTGTTGTACTTTTTCCCACAGAGTGACTAGAGCATGCATTGCCCTTGCACAGCGCTTGCTTGTGTCCTTGTGAGTCATAGTCAGTGCTCTGCTTTCAGGTGGCAAACGAGACCCATGGCCATGTTGGTGCTGACTTGGCTGCTCTTTGCTCAGAAGCAGCTCTTCAGGCTATCAGAAAGAAGATGGATCTCATAGACCTAGAAGATGAAACCATTGATGCTGAAGTGATGAACTCGCTGGCTGTGACCATGGATGACTTCAGGGTAATGCAGGAGTGCCCTTCTTTCTTTTGGGTGCAATATCTAATTACTTATCCCAAGCAAGTGACCACGATGTGTTAGAATTCATATAATGCCATTTCTTCTAATGATAGTGGGCTCTGAGTCAGAGCAATCCTTCTGCTCTTCGGGAGACTGTGGTGGAGGTGCCACAAGTTACCTGGGAAGATATTGGTGGTCTAGAAGATGTAAAGAGAGAACTCCAGGAGCTTGTACAGGTAAGAGTTTCCAGCAAATTTTTGCCTAGTTGGCTTGAAAAATAATTCTAATAACAAAATCCAGAATTTCTTCAGATTTCCGTTTGGGCTGTGAAACAGGTGAATGCAGAGGTTTTTATGACATTCACTTGTAATGGACTAAAAATACCATACTGTTACATCTTGGAGAGGAAGGTGCTGGGAAACAGCATCAGAGTTTCCTTAGCTGAGTCTGCGGTGTCAGCTTGGGTGGGTGTTGTGCTACATGCAAAAACAGCAGCAATTCTACTACTCTTAAGTGGAGACCAAGCATGGGACCACTGCTGAGAATCCTCTTGCCTGGAGGTTTTACATGGCAGAAAGTGGCATGAATACAGATTACCTTGGAGCATTTTCTATTAACATTAACACAGGAGCAGGTGCAAAGTAGTTGTAAAGCCTTGTTTGTACTAAGGGGAAGACTGGGACAAAAAGTCACAAATCACCTGTGGAAACCTGTGGTGGCTGCAGTGAGATGGTATGGGTTTGATACATACCTGCTTTCAGATGGCACTGTAGAAACATCCTGTCTGTGAACAAAAGAATCTAATTTTCAGTCTAATTTTCAATCTCATTTTCTGGTGTTAAAATGATCACCTGTCTGACCTCATTGCTAAGGATAAATGCTCATGTCGGACACCTTGCCTGTCTCAGGAGAGCAGAGCTGTTCCCTTTCGCTTCTGCTTTGCAGGGCAGAGTGAATTTGGGGTTAAGTGTTCTGGAAAACTGCCTGCACTGGTACTTGGTTCTTAGAGGTAAACAGGTTGTTTAAGGCAGGTTTCCAGTTTAGCTGTGGCACTTTTCAGACCAATGTTCATGTAAAAACTCCAGTGGCACCGAGCCAGCAGGATCTTGTGTTTAACCCACCAGAAATCTCACTGTTTCTGATAGGAGGAGAAGTAAAACTGACCTAGAGAAAGATCGCTGTGCTTTGGCAGAGGAGTTAGGCTAGAGTCCCTTGCCACCCAGACCATTCTGTGTTTGTGAGGTACAGGCCCGTTCTGGCTCATCATGAGAGGTTTTTCTTTGTTTCTTTTATTCTCCTTCAGTATCCTGTGGAGCACCCAGACAAGTTCCTCAAATTTGGCATGACCCCATCGAAAGGAGTTCTGTTCTATGGGCCACCTGGTTGTGGTAAGACACTGCTGGCCAAAGCCATTGCCAATGAATGCCAGGCAAACTTCATTTCCATCAAGGGGCCGGAATTGCTCACCATGTGGTTCGGCGAGTCTGAAGCCAACGTGCGTGAGATCTTTGACAAGGTGAGAGTTTCTTCTGTTCCCTGTGCTATATTTGTGCTGAGGTACCCCTGGAACTTTGTCTTCACTGCGTTTGTCTTCCTGTCCTGGCTCTTGTTTGTGTCTGTGGTGTTTTCCTCATTTGCACTGAGAACAGGGGCTGCTTTCCTGGTATTAGGGAGTTAATCCTCTTCAGCAACATAGGTACAGAATGATACATGCTCAGTGCCTTAGCAGTGAGGGTAGAGTTAGGATGGCATAGATAACCTCTACATCCTTGAAAACTTACCTTGCCATCGTATTAGCTGTCACTGTCTATGGATTTTTTCAAAATATCCCGTGGATTCTTGCCCTGCAGTACATATGACTTAGAAAGGAGCTCACTTCTACTGCCCACTTGACCCATAAGTAGTGTTGCCTCCTGTCCCAGAAGGTATCTGCCTGGATTATCCAGGGAAGCCTCGCTCTTGTGGTTAGTAACGGTGGTGACAGAAAAAGCTAGAAGGCCAGAGGAAAAAATTTAGTTTGGGAGTGAACCTCAGAAGCTCTCTAGTCCAGCTGTTTGTCCAGAGCAGGGAGATAACTTGGAAGTTTGCTTGGGTTGCTTAGTGTCTTGTGTTGTGAATGTGTGCTGAGGGTGGAGAAGTCCTGACCTCTCTGGGCCTGTGAGCTAGGATTGGAGGCCTCTCACTCTGCAAAATTTTTTCTTGCTTCTAACTGGAATTTTCTTTGTGGTGTTTGTGCCTGTGGTCTTTCATCCTTTCACTGCACACCTCGAAGATCTGGCTCCCTTTTCCCTGTAACTACCCATTATATAGATGAAGATGACCCTTTCCCCCTTCTGTGTGTCTTGCCTCGTGATACTCGAGTGCTCGAGTGGGGACGTAACCAAGTGATGTCCCCAGGTCTTGCAGGAAGAGTTCCAGGCCAGGCAGATTGTCTCCAGCTCTCCCTCTAGGCCCTGGAGTTTACCACTCTTCTGCCTGATTTGCAGTGTTGCTGGCTTTGGGGATATTTTGCTTTTTGTTCAGGAGAATTTAATTGAGGGCTTGTGTGGCAGGAGACTGTTCTGAAGCAGCTCCTCCAAGCTCTCCTTGTAGCAGCAGTCCTCTGTTACTCCTCTGAGCTGCTTCTGTGGTAGGGTACACTGAGCATGAAATCACTGTGCTTATTGCCAGATGGCATTAACATGGAGTAATTGTTCCCGTTCACTTTTGCAGGCTCGCCAAGCAGCCCCTTGTGTGCTCTTCTTTGATGAGCTGGACTCCATCGCGAAGGCTCGAGGTGGGAATATCGGGGATGGTGGTGGTGCTGCAGACCGTGTCATCAACCAGATCCTGACAGAGATGGACGGCATGTCCACCAAGAAGAACGTCTTCATTATCGGTGCCACCAACAGGCCAGACATCATCGATCCTGCCATCCTGCGCCCTGGTCGCCTGGATCAGCTCATCTACATCCCCCTACCTGACGAGAAGTCCCGGGTTGCTATTCTTAAAGCTAACCTGAGGAAATCGCCGGTTGCCAAGGTAGGATCTGTGCCCTGACTGCATCCAGCTTGGTTTTGCTGAGCGCTGCACATGTTCCTCACAAGATGGGGACAGAGAAGAAGGCTAGTGGCTGCTCCACACGGCGCAGAGCCGGGAAGCCTTCAGTCTCTGAAGGGTAGAAGTGAAGAGGCAAGATGAGGATTGAACTCTGAAGCTAGATGTCAGCACATCCAGGTGTCTGTCAGTGTGTAAGCCTAGCAGGTCTTTGCCACATAGTGGAGTTTTGCCTACTGTGCGGGAGCAGGAAAGCCTGTTATGGCCAGATGGAAAAGATTCCTGTGCTTTGAAAGAGATGTAAATGTAGGTCTTGGGGATGCAAAAATGGAAATTGAAGAGGAACCATTGCAGTTATTTGTTTCTGAACTCTTGTTGTAGGCAAGAGCTATGTCCCTTGCCTGGGGAGCAAGCAATAATGCAACTGGTAGTTAATCAGAGAAAAGCAGATGTCAGGTGAGAGCTCAAGCTTTTTTGTGCTGCCTTTTTAGGTTTTATTGGGAAAGAAATTTTCAGAGGAGTTTGCAGTACTACCCCCTGAGTTGAGGGGAAAGAGGAGGAGGTCGGTTGTCTTGGTCCCCATCTCCATTTCCAGTATGACAGTTTTTCTTTAGGCTCCCAGTGCTGAAACCCGAGCACTTCACGTCTGAAATCCACAAGTGCGAAAGCATTTACAACTGCTTCGTGGATTCTTGGTGTGTGTATGGAGCAGGGCTGGCTTTTGTGTGTAGTTAACTTCTCCCAAAACCAGGAACCTGAACAGCTGGTCTTTCCAAAACTGGCCAGAGTTAAGGGAGCACCTTGATACCATGGGATCTGAAGACATCTCTCTGCCACCTGAGGATGTAAGGTGTTAAGGAGAGGCCTCTGTTGCTTTTTTTTTCTTTTTTTTTTTTTTTTTCCTTCCCCCTCTCCTCCTACTAGGATGTGGACCTGGATTTCCTAGCTAAGATGACCAATGGTTTTTCGGGGGCTGACCTGACAGAAATTTGCCAGCGTGCCTGCAAACTGGCCATCCGCGAATCCATCGAGAGCGAGATCCGTCGAGAACGCGAGAGGCAGACCAACCCTTCTGCCATGGTGAGTGGAGCACGCTCAGCTTTCTCCGCTCGTGTGCGTGAGGCGTGAGGTGTGTTCCTTTCCATCGTCCTTGGATGCGGACGAGCGTGCTCTCGCACAGAGTGCGGAGCTGGAGCGCTTTGTTCTCATCTTGTGGGAGGCCGGGACCCCTCGCGGTCTGCTGCAGCGTCCCTCTCCAGCCCCTGCCTTGGCAGGTGTTGGAGCATCCCGGCCCGGAGGGAGGCAGCGAGTGGCCACCAGGCCACAGGGCTCGGGCACGCAGCTCACCTGGGCCCTCTGCCCCGCTGCAGGAAGTGGAGGAGGATGACCCGGTGCCTGAGATACGCAGGGATCACTTTGAGGAGGCCATGCGCTTTGCTCGACGCTCCGTCAGTGACAACGACATCAGGAAATACGAGATGTTTGCACAGACCCTACAGCAGAGCCGTGGCTTTGGCAGCTTCAGGTAAGCGGGTGGGGAGGGCGGCATGGCTCTGCTGCCCTGCTGGGGCAGCTTTCTGCTCTATTCTGGGTAACAGACCGCTCCCTACCACGCTCCCCATTCTCCCCAGCCTGCACAGCAGCCAGTACCCCATGTGGTGGGTGCTGGCTGTGCTGCAGGGAGGTTGTAGCCACTCTCTTGGCACTCCTGAACTCCGTCAACCCTTTTTCCTTTAATACAAGCGACAGCCATGCAAGCCTTCTGCCTGACCCACCCTAAGACTTCATCCAGTTTCTCCTGCCTGTCCTACTTGGCACCGAGGTGTTGGCGTAGAGGGAGGGGGATAGTGCCGAGCTGTGAGGAGGCTTTTGAATAGCATCTTCTCTCCCCTTTTGCACCCCTGCAAACAGGTTCCCCTCGGGTAACCAGGGCGGCGCTGGTCCCAGCCAAGGCACAGGAGGTGGCAGCGGGGGCAACGTGTACAGTGAAGACAATGATGATGATCTCTACGGTTAACTCGCTGTCCTCGGTGGACCAAACTCCAAATCAGGCCACGTTGTACAGGGAAAAATCCAGTGTTCAATGGACTCTTGGCTTCTTCATTCCTCAGTCAGAACAGTGTAGCTGCACGTCAGACTTTGTACAGGGAATGTTTTCTGCAAACACAAATGAAGACCGTTGTTCAGTTTTTCAGGCAGTTGTTCAGTGAATTAACAAGGAGGGGAACTGACTTAATTTCTGAGAAATTTCTGTTCTAGTTTATGTGGCAGAATCAGCAGCTTTAGCAAAGGGTACAACGCTAGCCTGTATAAAAAACAACAAAACCCCACAAAAATAATAATAAAAAAATAATAAAAATCCCACAAAACTCTAGGCCCCAGCAGTTCCTTGGTGCGGTGCTGGTGCTGTCTGTAAGCCCATGTCTTGCGCTGTCCAAGCACTCCTTTCCCTGCTGCCTGTGGGGTAGCTCTTTGTGCTTGGCACCTCTCAGCTCCCACTAACCAAAGAAATGGGTTTGGTGGTGCCTCTGCCCTGCCCTGGCTTGGCAGGAACCTCCCAGAGAGCCCAGCAGCAGGTGTCTGGTGGTACTTCGATGCCATGAGCTGTCGCGTCTCCTGCTGCTTCGGCTGCTCTGCAGCAAAGGACTTCTCCAGCAGTCCCCATCTGAAGGCAGGAGGGGCCACTCGGGCTCACCATGGGCTCTGTGGTTGGGGGAGAGAGCTTCAGCACCACGTTCCATGCGTCCCCTTGGGTTTCTGATGACAAGTCTTGGATTTCTGGTGCCACCCAAATTCATTCATCAGGTTCTGATCATGGTTCTTCCTTTTTGTTTCTACCTCTGGTTTATTTTACTTGCTCTGAACTGAAAAACGTGCTGCTGCTGTACTTCATGTTTTCTGCGGGAGAAGCCCTGCTCCTGGTCCTGTCACGCACAGGGGAGCGCAGTGGGACACTGGGCACAGCCCAGCCCTGAGCAGGCAGGGAGAGCCTGTTCGAGGCAGCAGCTGTGGGACACGCAGAGCTTTTAGTGGGGTGTGGGAACTGAGCATTTCTCCAAAGAGGGTTAAATGCTGATGATGTGGCAGGAGGCTGCCCTAGGCCCACACTGAAGAGGGCAGCTTGCTGCTGGAGGAGTTTTATGGAGCCCGGGCCTGGACAGTGGGAGTTTGTGCCCCAAAGCCTGGCAGATCTTGGGAGGGCTCCATCAAAGCAGATCGTTTTCATGGGAGAGGGGACTTCTGAAATCGCAGGACGGGACTGTCCATGAGAGGGTGCTTGTGTGTAGGGGGTGAGGAGAAACACGCTGAAATTGGGAACACCGAGTTGAAATAGCACAGCCTCCTACTGGGGTAGGAGGCCACATCAGTCCCAGGGGAGGGTGGGCAGCTCAGGTGCCGTGTCCTACTTCAGAGCTTCCCTGCCAGCACCGCTCCTGCCCTGTCCTCATGCCACCCCTGCCAGGGACAACGCAGCCACTCGTTCTGGCCGCTCGTTCTGGCGAGGACGCTGGCACCAATCTCCTCTAGTGGCAGGACTTAGGGAGGGCTGATGCTTCCCTGGCCCCGCACCAGCCCCTCTGTTGGGGTTTACTGGCACCTGGAATCTTTCACTCCTGGTCTGCTCCTCTGCTTGTGCTCTGCAGGGACACAGATGCTGGCTTTGCTTTGGTGTCCCACTTCACCTCTGAGAGAGGTAGCTCCAGCAGAGGGAGGAGCTGCTCTGCACCCCTGCCAAGAGCTCCCCAGGGCTGTCACCCCAACACTTCCACAGCTCTGGCAGGAGGTGAGTGGGTTTCTTCCCCCTCCCTGAGGGTTTGGGACTGTCACCACCCAGCAAGTGGTGGGGGGGGATCCATCCCAGCATCCCTCTGCCGTGGCAAGAAGGCTGGATCTAGTCGAGAGGTGGCGTCCCTGGCGACAGGGAGGCTGGATTAAATGATCTCTAAGGTCCGTTCCAGTTTAGGCCATTCTGTGGTTCTGTGATTCTGCATGTCTCAGCTCCCAGCAGCCCCACCCTTCCCAAAACCTATCCTGATTGCAAATGCTAATTAAACCCAGCAGGTGAGCTGGGAAACATCTTTCTTCCCTGGTACCAGGGGGACGGCTCATGGTGGGGACGGCACCCGAGGGAGTGTGTGCTCTGAGAGCCGTGTAAACCTGTTGGGGTGCACTGAGGGTGTCACCCAAATCAGCAGCTGGTGCATTGGGCTGGGCTCAGAACCATGTGGACCCAGAGCTACATCCGCTGCTCCACCACAGCCTTACAGGGGCCACGGGACCTCACTGGAGCCGCAGCCCAGCAATGGGGCACCCAGGTGTTGGGTATAGAGGTTGGTCCCCGACGCAAGGTGTGGGAGTCCTCCTGCAGCACCCCAAACCCCTCGGGTCCAGCCAGTACTGCTGCCAGCAGAGGGCAGGGAGCAGCCACACTCGGTGGTTCCCAGTTCCTCTCTGGATGGGCACCAATGTCTCGTGGGCGTCCCTGGTTCCATGGGCATAAAACAGAAGAAGAGCGTGGACTTGGTAGAGCAGTCTGGAGGAGGCCACAGAGATTATGAAGAGGCTGGAGCACCTTACCTGTGAGGACAGTCTGAGAGAGCTGGGGCTGTTCAGCCTAGAGAAGAGAAGGCTCCAGGGAGATCTTACAGCAGCCTCCCAGTGCCTGAAGGGGCTGTGGGAAGGCTGGGGAGGGACTCTTCATCAGGGAGTGTAGTGATGAGATAAAGGTTAACAGTTTCAAACTGAAAGACGGTAGATTTAGAATGTGAGGAAGAAAGTCTTCACTGTGAGGGTGGTGAGACCCTTCCTTGCACAGGTTGCCTAGAGGAGCTGTGGAATCTCCCTCCCTGGAAGTGTTAAAGGCCAGGCTGGACGGGGCTTTGAGCAACTTGAGGTACCTCCTCTAGGGAGGTGTCCCTGCCCATGGCAGGAAGGTTGGAACTAGATCATCTTTAAAGTCCCTTCCAACTCAAACCAGTCTATGATGATTTTATGCCACCTCCTCCCAGCCCATGTGTATCCTCTCCTCATGTCTATCACTGCCTTAAGGATGTCCCACTGCCACAGGCATTCCTCCTCTACAGGTACCTCCTGCTGCAGGGATGTACCATCCACTACCCCATGGACATCCTCTGTCCCTGGGTGTTCCTCCTCCAAGGGTTTCCCTTCCCCACAGCCATCTCCTGCCCCGTGGGCACCCCTGGCAGCACTGTCAGCCCCTATGGCTGGGGAAGTGGAGGGGGCTGTTCTGCCTCTGCCCACCCCTCTAGTCTGCCCAACACACTGTCTGCTCCCAGCCCTGTCTGCTGCGTGGGGCTTCAGGGTTAGGTGGTCATTTTTTCGTAGAGTGATTTCATGGCCCTGAGCTGTCACCTGGGAATGAGCAGTGACCCATGGCCCCCATGACCATCTAAAGGCTGGTTACTCCCTGTCACCATAACACATTCAAAAGAAGTATATTTTTCAAAATACTTTATTTCCTTTTTTTTTTCTCTCAATACTGACATTAAAAAAAAAAATTAACCCACCCCTCCCCCCAAAAAAGCACTATAAAACATTCAGGTCTCATTGAAACTGAGAAAAACAAAGCAGCCTGCATCTGCGCGCTGGCCTGTCTTCTCGCTCATGATGTCCACCAAGTTTCTCTTTGTCGAATTCCACAGGGACCAGTGGAGGGAACCAGTGGCTTTGTCCCCTCGCCAGCCAAACTGGGTGATTAATAAGTAAGTCAGCACCTAACGGGTCTTCTCGTCCCGTGTGATAAACCATACGATGCAGTTGTACACCCAGACACCCTATGCTCGCCCCGTGTCCCAAAGGACCACCACGTTTCAAGTCAGTGATTTCTCCTTAGAAAAAAAGCATTCCCGGGGCGGGGGGAATATTTTGGCAGGGGTTTTCTCGGCAGTGCTGTGGTGGAAGAGGAGCTGTACGAAGCCAGGTCGAACGCGCCTCACGCTCTTTAGGAGCCCTTTCCCGGGAAAAAAAAAAACACCTGGCACAAGGCAGATTGGCCCGAGAAAGGTAAGAAATATAAAAATTCTCCTGATGGAAATCCAAAGATTTTAAAAAAATACAGCATTTGAAAATTAAGCCACCAAGCAGATTGCCTCATGCACCTCCCAGCTTCACCCTGACACCCAGAAATACCACCTGAATGAATCGTCCCTGTAGAAAAATATATACAAGTGCCTTTCTCTTAATAAAATACCTAAGGTTGACCTCTAACACTAGTGAAACTCACAGCTCTGCTCATGCTTGGCTCTGCTTTTTGCACCCAGACTTGTGCTACACACCAAAACCCCCTCTGGGGGGGGTTTAATGTTCATGTGACTGAACCATCCCCAAAAAAATTAAGTCGGTGTGCACCACGCCAGGAACCCCAAAACGGGCAGAGAAAAACCGTTACGGAGTTTATCTAACGAGCTCTATATATATGTATTTTGAAAAAAAAAAAAAGCAGTAATGCAAACTCGACACATCTGAACAAGAAAGCTCCGCCCTGGGCTTTCCCCTGTCCTCCTGCCGGGGGCTCTGGCCCGGGACAGCCCCAGGCAGGGGCAGGAGGTTGGACGGGACCATCCCCATGTGCTCCATTTGGCACAGCCGAGGTGCGGTTGTAGGCTTGGCACAGGAGAGTGGACCACGGTTGGACTCGGTACCGTGGTCCCAGATGAGAAAACAGTCCGGCTACAGGGTTGGGAGGCCACCGCGGGCGGGAGCAATGAGCACCGCGGTACAGCCAGGACCCCAAACAGCAGCAAGTATCAAGGAGGGGGAAGAGAATAACTAACAGCGGGGACACCAGATCCTGCGGAGTCCTATTTACACTGCGCCAGACCCCGACAGGTCCAGCCTCTCATGGGAAAAGTGGCCTGAAAAGCAGGTGACATGAAAACCCCACAACTGTGATGCACCTCCCTGGGAAAAGGGCCCGCACTGCACACTTGTGTGAGCTGGAAAAGCTGCACCTCTGGGGAAAAAAAAAAAGTTTGGCGGTCGGGAGAGCCGTGATGGGCAGGAGACTTCCCGTTGCTGGAGTAGGAACAGGGCCAAGAGGGATTGATGGGGAGACAGATGGATGGAAGGGACGGATGGATGGAGAGGAGGGATGGATGGAGGAGAGTCCTGGATAGAGAGGAGGGATGGATGGGGAGAGGGAAGGTTGGATGGAAGGAGGGATTGGGTGGGGTTTTTGGAGAAGGAAAGTGGTGTGAAGGGTTTGGGGTTTTTTTTGCATTTGAAAGTGCTGTGGCACCTCCGCTCCGTGCGGGCCGGGTGCTGCGGCACTGCCGTGTGTTTGGAGTATTGCTGCTTGGAGGAGAGCCCCCGGGCTCTAAGAGCACGGGAGGTGTTGCTTGAGGATTTGTCTCGTCTGGGGAGCTATTCTGTCTGGGAAACGGATTTTGAACTCCACAATCAAGTCTCCTCGCTGGCTGGGGGTCTTGGGGAAGGGCAGCCCCTCCCCGCGCAGTCTCTTCACTGTCCCCGGCTTGATGATGTCGTTGCAGGGAAGCGGGATCACCCGCCCGTCGATGGTGGGAATGTTCACGGTGCAGCCGCACAAGGCCTGGGGAGAAGAAGGGAACATGATGTCAGACAGGGGGGTCACGCCCCAAAGCATCCCCAGTGACCGCAACTTGTCCTCCCCGACTGGCTTAAACCACTCAGCTCCACCTGGATGATGCCCAGGAGCATCAGTTTGACGCTCACCAGTACAAGCCCAAGTTTCTGCTGGTGACAGGGCAGTCTAATCACCATGAACTGGGCTGCAGGAGCTGTGCAGAACAGTGCCCCAGCCTCACGGAGGGGGAAGGACCCCCTTCACCACCTTCTGGGCTCCCCAGGAGGTGTCCAGCAAGCACCCAGCCACCCGCAGCAACAGGACGGGCTAAATTTAGCCCCTTCATGGCCTCAGGCAGCCGAAAATCCAGCTGAGATCATAGGATGCCGTTGCAGTTCATCAGCTGTCACCCTCCAGAGCACGGCAGCTCTGCCCAGCGCTGGGGGTTATCTATAGCACAGCTTGTGTCCTGTCCCCACCACCAGCAGCCCCCAAAAGGCTGCACCGGTGCGGGTCGGCTGCAGCACAGCACTGAGCTCTCCTAGAAGCTGGGGTCCGAAGGAGCTGGTCCCTGTCCCCAGCCCTCACTGCAAAGCCAAGAGCTGATTTTGTGAGGGATAGACCGCTGTACCCCAGCCCCCCGGCAGCAGCCGGGGCGGTGGGTGCTGCGGGAGCCGCAAGCCATCCTGCATTAGGGAGCCACGTGATGCGGGAATGCAGCAAGAAAATCCTTGTGTCCTTAAATAACTCAGACAGCTCTGGTGTACACGTGGGCAGGATCGTCTCCAGGCTTTTGGCAAGGGCTGAGGGAGAGAGCTGCGGAGCGATGCTTCTGGAAGGCAAGGGGGTTTGTCAGGGGTACAGCCTCGAGCACTCAGGTTGGGGGCTGGCATGGGTTTGCCCCACTGAGCCCGGTCCTGGGGCTGCCAGCCCTCCCTAAAGACCCTGCAAAGTAAAGGGAGGAGGATGTGATAGCTGTTTCTGGGGAAGATGGGTGTACGTTCTGCATTCCTCTTCCCAGGAAAAGCCTCCAGTGACAGAGCAGCAACAGGCACCAGGAGAAGCATCTCTTCTCATGCTGGCCACTCGCTCAGGGCTGATGGCCACCAAGACTTTGCACCAGGGCGATGGCAGAGGGACCCGTGCCAGAGCTGGTGAGTGGAGAAGAGATGTGGCCTTCTCCTTGCACAGCTCATCTGCACAGGGTCTCCTTCTGGGAAAAGCATCCTCCAGGGACGAGCTTTTCTGGCTGCAGGAGGATGCCCATTAGCAGCTCTGTGTGAACATCAATGCATTTCTGCCCTTTTATCACCCAAGGATGCTGGTGCCCACGGCCACATGGCGAGGAGGGCCGCACGGGCCCACGAGTGCCAAGGAAAGAACATCTTCAGCCACAAAATGGGAAGGGGAACAGGAACTCCCTGCAGGAGCACGTGGATGGGGCAAGCAGAGCGATGTGAGCAGGAGCGGGTGGTAACAGCGAACGCAAGATGGGATCTTAATGTTTCCTTCCTAGCGCCAAGATGCAAGAATCTGAGGCGCTCGTTCCTTCGCCGTATGTCCCTGTTTTTCATTCCTCTTGCTCAACTTCGCTGGCATTTGGGAAACCAGTTGCTGAAGTAACACCAGCAACCACGGGAGCTGCCCCACATCCTAGAAAGAGGCTTGGTTTATCCCTAGGGATGAAAATACTCCTGAGGGTTGGAGAGCTGAGCGCTGTGCTGCGAGAGCAGAGCTTTATCTAGGTCAGCGTTAGGCCCTCCTCCGCTTGCAGCGAAGCCGCCGGCAGGGACATGGTTGCCACTCGCGTCTCAGCCGGGGCACTGACATGTGGATGGCTTCGAGGAAGGTGAAGCCAGGTAAAGGATGCGAAGTGGGTGGCTGCCGAGGGCAGGCATTTGGAGGGCTGCCTGCAGCCCTGCCTCAAGATCTGCCTCCCGGGAGGGTTTGCTGCCGGCGCAGCAGCGCGCTCCTCCCTCCCTCGACCTCCCACTGCGACATGCGCCTCTAATTTTAGGAAAGGATGCTTCCCCCACAGTCCACGTGTCCCTGGAGGAAGGCACCATGCACCTCTGGCTTCTGCAGCAGCCCTGTGGTGACCAACCTGTGACATCCCAGCCAGGGGGATGTGGCACCTAGTGGGGCCAGGGCAGCAGGGCTGGGAGGGCATCACCTCCCTGGGTTTCTCTCCGAAGGGGGGTCTGTGGGATGGAGAAGGAGGATGATGCTCTCCTGAGTGTGCCCAGCCCAAGTACTGGGTGGTTTGCTCCCCATGGCAGCAGGGCTTCCATCATGACCATAAGTGGGGTCACAGCACCCACCACCCGCCAGCCTTGTGCGCTGGCACAGTGGTGGCAGTGGAAGAGATGAAAGCTCAGGCTAAAAAAGGCAGATTTACATGGAGGGAGGGTGCAAGGAGAGTGCCCAGTGCTATGGCTGCAGGCTCAGGTGATGAAGAGGTTGTACTCCATCACATAGTGAAGTGGTGGCACATGGAGATGGGGAGCTGCTGGCACCTGCTTGTGTTCCAGGACACTTAAGGAACTTCTCACAGAAGATAAAAGCACCAGAGTATCACCCTGCCCTGGCAAGCAGCAGGCTGTGGCCAGCAGCCAGGCCAGCAGCTCCCCAAGGATGCCCCAGCACGTTGGGTTTGCGGTGAGGGAGGACAGAGACCAGAAATTCCAGCTCAGAGAGATGAGGAATTTGCCACGAGCAGCAATTTTCCACTCTGTGACTGCACCATGCAAACTAAATGTCAGCACGTGCGCCTTCCCTGCAGAGACCACAAGCACCCAGCACCAGCATTTCTGGTGCAAAACCACATGGGGAGGGAGCAGGTTCCTCCGCTTCCTGCTCAAAGGACAACTCCAGGCAAGAGTCTCTCCAGCCTCCGCAATACCTGAACCTGGGCTAATGTGGTCTGGACATCAGCATGGCCAGCGTGGGGTTAATTCTACAGACAGGGGAATGCATAGAAGGAAACATCTGAGATATGGCACGAGTAGCTCCATAAATAAGGCAGTCTCTCCCAAGTATTTCTGGAGTGGCCAGGGGAGCCAGCCACTGCAGGAAAAAAAAAAACCTGCACTTTGCACCGCCAGGGAAAT
>NW_009698873.1:1631-5561 GCF_000703405.1 Apaloderma vittatum | reverse complement strand
AGCAGGACTCAGTTTCACCTGACCCACGTGGCCGCTCCTTGCCCCCAGCACACCCAGTCACAGCCCGGGCTGGGAGGTAGAGCCGTCACAAAGCTCTCCTGACTTGCTGGCATGCCAGTAAGCTCACGCTTTCCTACCTCAGGTCTGGCCCATTGAGCTTATTTCTATTAAGTGCATTTGAGAACATAAATCTGTCTTCGGGGGGAAAAAAAAATTAAAAAAAAATCAGCTCATTAAGAAGACAGACAGCGTCTACAGTCTGAAAGGAATGGCAAATGGCAGCTGCCAAAACCGTCAATGTTAAATGCAGCTGGAACTTATTAAAAGCGAGTTTATACAGCAGCAGCGGCGAACAGCACAGCTTGTACTGGGGTAATCTCCACCTTCTTCTCCCACCTTCACGCAGCTTGCAGGCTCTGATGCACCCAGCCCTGCCATGACCTCCAGGGCTGGCAGCCTGGGTGTGTTGGGTTTTGTCCACTGCCTGAATATTGTGTTTATTCGGTTCTTTATCTAGGAACGCCAGACCCAAAGGAAACAGCTAAAGTGTTGCTCAGGGAAGGTGAGGTAGCACCTTTCTCCATGTAATCCTGCTCTCTGTCTGTGGGGAGAGGCACCCAGAGCTGTCCTGGACAGTAAACAAGGCTCAGCTACAAGAACAAGCAGGAGAAGATTCATGTCAGCCAACTTGGGTTTTCCCTTGTTCCTACGAGCATCTAGGCTCTCTTTCACATGTAAATACCCTGTGCTAAAATAGAAGGACAAAGCATATGGGGAAGGGAGTAAACGGATAAATACCACCTGTATTGGTGCATTCAGCAGGGACCACGGTGCCTGTGTCCTAGGGAGGTCGAGAACCTCCCTAGCATGAGTTGGCCCTTGCAGAGGTCTTTGCTCATGTCTTTTGCAACCTACCTGGTCCTTCCTCACTGGTGCAGGAGAACGACTGTCTCCTGCCTTGGCCCTGTGTGTCACGACCCAGTGCCACCACCCACCCCCAGGGGTTTCCCACCCATACCCACCTCTTTAAGACTGATGTTTGCCAGGTAGACCACGTTTGTCCCGTCCCTCTTGAAGTGCGAGTGAGGCTTGTCCTTGAGGATGAAGACAATGTCAGCAGGGATGTTGTCTGGGGTGGCGTCACCTTCTTTGGGGAATGTGATTTTGGTTCCCTCCTTCCAGCCCCGCTTGATGACAATGTTTAGAATCTTGTCCTCAGTCCGCATGGTCCGGCCATCAGCGTTGAGCCTTCTGCGTGTGATCTTCATCCTCTTGGTGGAGCCGTGGTAGATCTCTTCCAGGGACACCTTGAGCTCGTGGATGATGGGTGGGTCTTGTACCCTCCTCCGTGTGTGCAGCGATTCTTGGTGCCGCCGATGAACCCCGTTAATGCCGTTGAAGCCAAAGCGGCCGAAGGCACTGAAAGGATCGTCATCATCATCGATATCCAGGTCGTCCTGGTCAAAGCCATTGAATATCCGGGATCGGCTGCTAGCAAAGAAGATGTCAAAAGGGTTGGAGCCTCCAAAGAAAGACGCAAAGGTGGCATGGGGGTCTCCATGGAAGGTGTAGTGGAAAGTGTTCCCTGAGCCACCTGAAGAGCCACCTCCCGTTTTGAGACCTAGAAGACAAAGGGGAAGACGAGACATGAGTGCTCTCTGCCAACGGACATGGTGCCGAGACCATATGTTCCATTTGGAAGTGAGATCTGCTGGCTCCGGGCAGTCCTTTCAGCATCTCCTGGGGGTGCGGGTCATCCCCTCCAGGCTAGACACCTGCAAAGGTGTGGGCTCTGAAAGCACCACCTCAAGAGACCTCCAGGTTGGCACATGGCTCCCCACACCAAGACTGTACCGAATAAGCTCGAGGTTTGGATCTGTTGGCAACCGTTCCCATGGGAAACCCCCCCCATCAGGTCCTCTGAGCCTTATGTCACTGCAACTCCCCCAAAGTCCCAAGCAGCCAAGGCACACAACAAGTGCCCCACTTCTTGAGAGGTCACACACACTCTGCAAGTCTATTTTTGACCAGGAGGGATGGGAAGGGTTAAGCCAAGCCCCGCTCAAGGACTATTTTCAGGGCACACCGGTGACAGCGAAGGGCTATTTCTGACAGCCTGTCCCTCGTGCCACCCCCCTGGCAGCCAGAGATAGGAGGGGGAGCAGGTCTCTTCTGATGGATGAAGTAAATATTCCAGGTGGGTCACGCGGGTTTTTGCTTCTCCTTGCCCACCACAGTGTGTGGGACCCAGAAGCCTCTCAAAATGCCGACCCCCCTCCAAGACACGTTGCTCCAAAGAATGGCATCTGATGGTAAACAAAGGGTGTGAGGGGCCACTGAGCACAACAGGGATGCTCTTCCCTCCCCCCGTAAATTGCTCTTATTTCAGGCATGGGGATTTCACCAGATCCCGGGTACAGTCCCTAACAGACTGTACAGCCAGGAGGTTTCACCTTTAATCCCATGACGCCAGAACAAGTGGGGTCCAGTTTCGAGGGCGTCTCTGGGAGGGTGCAAGGAGGGAGAGCCTGGTTTCCCACTTGACACAGCCTCTTCTTGTGTTACAGGGTGGCAAAATCACTGTGCCTGGTGTATCCATCACAGCCCTGACATAACTAATCGGGCAGAGAATTAACCCACCGCTGGTTAATTCTGTCGGTGGCTCACAAGGGGATGCACCTGCCCTGCTGGGGCTGCCTCTTCCACCCAGCAACCTGCTCCTGCCAGACCTCCTGCTCTTTTAAGCACCCAGGCTCTGGGCTGATTAATGCAGATGCTATTCACCGCTCTCCTCGAATGGGGTTGCGCTCTTCCAGCTTCGACTAATAAGGCCGCCTTCGGTGGAGCGGCTCTCCTCCTCCTCCATGCCAACCACCAGACAACAGCAGCCGCTTGGTTTCAAAACAAGGACCTATTACTTAAATTGGGAAAAGCTCTGAATCCTGTAGGTCAGCCTGTCACCGGGGCGGACAGCGGGACCAGTGCCCAAATGCGGGGGGAATGCAGGCAAAAGCAGCACTACTCTGCCAGGGTATTTTAAAAGTCAGTTAAAGGGTTGCTAACGAACTATCACAGGTATGACTCAGGAGCTGAGCTCCTTCCACCTCCATCATCTCAGGCAGCCGCCAGGGTATTGGGGTAGAGGGCAGGGAGAGCCCTGCCCTGCCAGGGAGCAATGCGGTGGGTTGGAAAAGTGGAGCAGCCCAGGGATGAGTGGGACGAGAGGTGATTTCTGGTGCCCACGGTGCCTTTGCTCTCCCCGATTCTGTGGCTACAGCCTTGTTTTGGGGGCAGGCATGACCCACAGTCCCACCTCTGTGTGAAAACGCTCCCTTGCCTGTAAAAACCGATTTGGACCCCGCACCCCTTCCTCTGAGTGGGCAGTACTCGTCCCCTTACCTTCCTCCCCGTACTGGTCATAAATGGCTCGTTTCTTGGGGTCACTCAGGACATCATAAGCCTCCGCGATCTCCTTGAACTTCTCCTCAGCGTTGGGGTCTTTATTCTTATCAGGGTGATACTTCAGGGCCATTTTCCTATAGGCTTTCTTGATTTCATCCTCATTGGCGCCAGTTTGGACGCCCAAAATCTTGTAGTAGTCCTTCCCCATGACGGCGACGCTGCCAGGAGACGAGTATTTATTCCTGAAAGCAGAAAGAGATCTCTCTGTAAGGTGAACACCGCTCTGGGGCAGCCAGGGAGGGGACCGTCACGCACTTATCGCGGAGCCGATGCTCCCCGCGTCCCACTGGCCAGCAGCACCAGAGCCAGCTCCAGTCCACGCTTCCCACCAGAGCTCAGAGCTCTGGTGCCAGGATGTGGCCTGGCTCCGGTTTTACCCCCTTGAACTCGATGGTGGGGACGAAGAGACTCATGTCTGAGGCTGACGGGGAGAGGGAGAAGCCGAGACAGGGCACGGTGTTATTATAA
>NW_009698873.1:1148-1496 GCF_000703405.1 Apaloderma vittatum | reverse complement strand
CTGGGACCCGTGTTGGGGTGATGACAGCAGGTTTTTGGAGGCTGAGAGCGGCGGCAGGGACCATGCTGCCGCCTTCACCTTAAAAGAACTTCAAACATTTTGTTCCTGAAAGCAATTGGCATTCAGCTGGAGATAAGCGCCTCCGGCTGTCAGAACCATAATTTGTATTTAGCGAAGAGAGAACGAAGCCGTTAGACAGAAACATCTTGCGATGGTGGGAGGGCTTTTTTATTTTTTTCCTTTTAAAAAAAACCCAAACCCAACACTTTCTAGCCTGACTTGCACTCCTAGAGCCTTCAGCTGCTTCTTGCAGCGAGCCAGAAAACCAGAGGCTTGCTCCCTTCACCA
>NW_009698873.1:459-1069 GCF_000703405.1 Apaloderma vittatum | reverse complement strand
TGGGGAGCAGCTGGAGAAGATGCAGGGGCAGCTCCTCCAGGGAGAGGCTCAGCAAGCTCAATGTTCCTCCAAGGACACTTCCATGCCGCTTCTCCACCTTATCACCCGACAGCAAACCAGCAGCCCCAGCCAACAGATTTCTGTGTGGGTGGGGAGGTGTGAGCCTTGGCCCCGTCCTCCACCATCAGCCAATATGCCAGATGTTCCCCTCCTCCCTGTCCTCACTCTGTCCCTAGGCTCCCGCTGGAGGTCACAGAGGGAAACCCCCCACCCCCAAACCACAGCACAGGTCATGCCTTGGGCAACAACCTTTCTATATTTGGGGCTTGGAAATGGGCCACACACTTGGCCACCTCGATCCAAATCACCAGCTTCTGCTCTGTTTTACCCAAACCATGGAGCAGGTACTTTGCTGGGGGTGGGGGGGCTGAGGCACTCAAGGCACAGACCTCTGAGGGACATGGTGAGGGGAGACGGGGGCACACGTACAGCATCCCGGAGAGGGGCACAGGAGAGGTGGGAGGAGGTCTCGGAGAGGGGGCTAAGAAGCATCTGACACCGTTTCTCTTGAGGCAGCTCCTGGTTGCCAGCACGTTTCCCTGCCAGCTCC
>NW_009698873.1:0-406 GCF_000703405.1 Apaloderma vittatum | reverse complement strand
CCCCCCCCCCACCCATTTCCCCTCCCCGCAGGGCCGGGGGGCTGACAGAGACCCTAGGGTAAGCAATGGGCAGGGGGATGCAAAGATAACCTGCCCATCCGCCCCCCCCAACACCAAAGGTCACCCCAGCACCTCTCTTTCCCACAGCAGCCTCCAGTTTGGGACAAATACCAGAACTGGGGCAGGATTTGGTCCACCTGGACAGTGCTAACACTTCCTCAAAGCAGCGAGGGCAAGGCAGGCAAGCAAGTGCCTGTCACACCCTGGCTTGAGAGACACGGAGGTGACAAACCTCTGCTCGATCCCCCATGCCATCCCCGGTGATCACAGCTCCCGGCCACGCAGCACAATCCGATAGCACCACCGCGACCCGCTCGCCCGGCCGAAACCTCACAGCGCTTCCCAC
>NW_009698872.1:0-4405 GCF_000703405.1 Apaloderma vittatum | reverse complement strand
TGACTGGGGAGTCACTGATGCCCCGTACCAAATCACAGCTACTAAAGAAAACAGATGCCCTGCTGGAATAATTTTTCCTTTTTCTTGTTCTTTAATTTGACTTCCTCGTAAATGACATATTTGAGGCTAATTATTGGTGACAGCAAAACTTGAAATGATTTTGCAACTCAGCTAATAGTGAAGTTGACGACTGATCGCTGATAACCATCATATTTCCCTCAGCTAAAAATACAGGGTTTCTTGCTCCTGATTCTCCTTTACAATCAGCATCACAGAATTTTACTTACTGCTGCTGTTGTTACTATTAAGCTGTTGTGGATCATTGTCACTGCTGGTGACGTAGAAATTTCATCTTGGGAGAGATTTTTAATCCTCCAGATGCTGACGCAAACATCCAGCCTCAGTGCTGGCTCTGCAGGGTGCTTGGAAGGTTCTCCAAGAAGCATCTAATAACTGACACAGTTAAGTGGCCTTCATGAGTCTGTCGTTTCTCTTACTGAATGGAAGGAACCACCACACATTCATAAAAATATCTCAGAAATACTTGAAGTTTCCTCTACATACGTGAGTGTTTAACCAGGAAAAGCGCTTCTCCTTCTCCAAAGGAAACAGAAGAAATGACACTTCGTTTTATCTATGTCTAGATGATGTCAGCGGAGCCAACTATCGTCTCGAGCCTCAGGGGGTTCCCTGCACTTCATTTATAGCACATGGGGGTGCAGCAGCTGCATCACAGCCCTTGGCATCGCCCCACTCCAGGCTCTTCTAGAACACAAATCACTTTGTGCACTCCCACCAGCACCCCAGCACACTTTGTGTAAAGGGGCACGTCACAGCAGGTCTTCAGCTTTGCCGAATGCTCACCACTCATCCAGGCTGCCCTTGGAAGGGCTCTGGAATACACCTGTCATCAGAAAACCAAATTCAAGACATTTCCTGCCTTTAATAACTGAGTAACGAAAGGCTTAGATGGGCACGTCACAGCAGGTCTTCAGCTTTGCCGAATGCTCACCGCTCATCCAGGCTGCCCTTGGAAGGGCTCTGGAATACACCTGTCATCAGAAAACCAAATTCAAGACATCTCTGCCCTCAATAACTGAGTAACGAAGGGCTTAGATATTCCTATCCCTCCTCCATCCTAGACACTAGAGAAGCGTAGGGGGGTGTCCCTACCTTTCCCTTTCTCCCCTGCCAAGAGTTTGAGATAATTTCTACAGAAAAATCTTCTAATTCCCTGGCTCGAAGTGCCTTTGTCCCTCCAAAACAAGCTGCAAATGCAAGATACACTTGCTCCAGCACAATGGGGAACCACGCAAATAAAATCTGCCAGTCCCAAGAAAAGGTTCTGTCAGCTGGAGACAGAAAGGCCATGACTTTCTGCAGTCCAGAGGTCCTCCTCTAACCCTTCAGAGATGTTTTCTGAGAGCTGTCCATGCTCCCTCTCCTCCCGGAGAGATGGCATTGCTGGCAGAAAACTGTAGGGCATGAGGACAAAACCAAAGACACAGGCACTGAATATCCCTGAGAAAAGAGAAGAAAGAACATAGACCTTGAGCAGTTCAAACATTTTCATGCTCACTCACCCCTCGAAAAGGCCAGGCTGTCTTCAAATGGAAATGGTGCAAGTAAAAATAACAATAAGGGGGAGAGGCCTGAAAAAAGAAATCATGAATCAGAGCTTTGATCACACACACGGTCCTGTCTCCATAGAAGTGATGGCCCACTAATCCCCGCAGGGCATAGCTCAGCTCAGTGCACAGCTGTGCGTACATTTTTGTTCAGATGTACCTCACCAACCCTTAGAAAAATCAGTTGTAGTGCCAACGGCTTACAAATACTTGTAAATCAGGTCAACAACCCCAACTTTGAATCTACCATCTTGGCCTGGGTTTGTTTGTTTATGCAATATTTTATCAGCGTGTTCTTTGTGATACAGAAAAAAACCCTTTATACTTTCACTTCTTCACAGGCAGAAGGCTGCAAAATTCTGGATTTAAGAAGTCTGAAACATCTTTACTTTTCAGCTCTTTATTGAAGTCCTCATAGGATGTCTTTATAGACAAAGAGAATATTAAACTGGAGCCATCTCTTTGCTCCACTGACTTTTGATATTGCCCTAGGCTGGGGCCAGCTGGGACATCTTCTGGAAAGTAGTCCTGGATTTATTAATGGCTCCCAAAACCTGCCACTGAAAAACAATTTCCATGGTATGACCAGCATGACAATAGGCCTTAAGGTAAGTGCAGGTTTTGGACCCTATTGGTTCCTAATATTCAGCTTTAAGAATCAGATTACATGTTTGTTCAATAGCAATAAACTCCCAGAGTTTTATAGAGTCATAAAAACACTACAACTGCTTCCATTTATGGCCTGTATATAATTTACTTGGGTAGGTTTCCTCTCTAATGGTGCAGTGCAAGTGATTCGAGTTCTATTAGCTGGAAACAGTACATCTACATTTGCAGAACTCTCATAAATAATTCTGCCCGACGGACGACATCCCATCCAGACTACTGCGTGAGGAAGGGGAGGAGGCGCTGGCAGGGGGGTAGGGGCAGGAGAGGTGGGCACAGGTGATAGGCATAGAGAAGGCAGCCACTACGACTTCACACAAATTGGGAATTCAGGGCCCCTCTTTCTGCTGGTGGCATCAAGATCCCATTTTCCTGCTTAATTTGTGTGATTCTTCGAGCTTGAAATGTAGCCACAGTTCATGCTAGACTGCAGGTTGAACTGATTCTGAGCCTTCCAAAGGCGTTCATCTGAAACGATATCTCCCAGGACACAAAGAATTCCTGAGTGCTCAGAGATGCACTCGGCTCCCCAGAAGCTTTAGAGCGATAAATGAAATGTTAGACTGATTCACAGCTAAATGAATTATTCGGTCTCAGGTACAAGAAGAGCAGAGCTGTATCTCAGGTTTAAGATCCTTCAGCCGTAGCAGGGGAGGGGGCTGGGGGTCACCCTGCAGTGAGGATTTATCACCGTGCAAACACCCAAGACAGAGGCAACACCACCTTTTGTGTCCGTACAGCACTTCATAGTTAAATTACCGTTGTGATACTGATTTTAAGTGGGGCTGTCTGCCATCTATCACTGTAAATGGCATTTAAAGGTAATGACACTTGATTTTCGCAGGAAAATAAATCAATTAAACAACATCAAGTCCTTTCTGATAGAATTGTTAAACAAAGGGTTAGCAATTGTGGGTCACATTTCTTTAATGCGTAGCTGGAGGATACTCAAGGGTAGTGAAGAACTGGTATAGATTTGCTATTATGTAGCCTATTAACCACTCCGAGATGAAGTCCAATGCTCTGACACCACTTCTTTAACATACAGCAGAGAAAATCACAGCAGCTCTTAGACACTCCCGTTCTGGCTGCAATGACTTCAGAAGCTCCCAGACCTATTTAACCGAGCAAAACAATGCCTCAGAGTCGATACAATGGTTCTTTAACATACTCTGGGTGAGTAAATAACAAGAACCAAAAAGGCACATGTAAGTTAGATCATAATGCTAGATTAAGATCCAAGTGGTCTTGAATAAATTTAGACTGGAAGCAGAAAAATCCCAAACAGAACCATTATGGAATTATATCCTGGAATGACAACAACCAATGCAGTAGGGGCAAGAAACTTAAATGATTTTAAGGTGAAAAAAAATTTAGGAAAGCTGGCAAAGCAGAATATGGGACTGCCTAGAGTAATAAATGAAGTGGGCACTGTGGATCGTACATGACTCACTTTGCCACTGTACTAGAGAAAAGTGGAGGATGGAAGGAGTCTTGATTGGTTTTCACTGTTTGTATTTATTTGTTTCACATATATTCTGTATCGTATGCATAGCAAACTGAGCTGTCCTGACAAATATTTCTATAACTGAAGGGAACCTACAGGAAGGCTGGGGAGGGACTTTTTACAAGAGTGTCCACTGATAGGACAAGGGGAAATGGGTTTAAGTTGAAGGAGAATAGATTTAGATTGGACCTTAGGAAGAAATTCTTCAGTACAAGGGCGGCAAGACTTTGGAATAAATTGCCCAGAGACGTTGTGGCTGCCCCCTCCCTGGAGGTGTTCAAGGCCAGGTTGGACAGAGCCTTGAGTAGCCTGATCTAGTTGAGAGGTGTCCCTGCCCATGACAGGGAGGTTGGATTAGATGATCTCTAAGATCCCTTCCAGCCTAGGCCAGTCTAGGATTCTACACCATTCTATGAACTCTGTCTACTCTTTTCACAATGGTGAAGCTTGTGTAATGAAAAAGGGGGTTGTTCCAAAATAACTTTATGTCAAAATAGAATCAGACACAGACTTGTGTACTTGTACCTGCTTTATTCAGCCTTCTCTGCTCAGGTCTGCTGGCTTTAGCTTTCGTGGATCATGAAAAAGAAGAACTATTAGCTAA
>NW_009698871.1:9697-10039 GCF_000703405.1 Apaloderma vittatum | reverse complement strand
GACTAATGGAAGTGAGTGGGGGAAGGATTTCTCTTTTGGAGACTGGTGTGGGGCTTCTGCTTGGTGGTGGAGGAGTAAAGGCTGGGGCCAGAGGTTGCTAGAGGATGGTGATGCTGGGGCTGAGGGCCACGCTCTGGGGGCTGAGGTGCTGGCACGCTTGCAGGCACAGCTTTGCAGGCTCAGCTGCCAAGCACTGGGGAGCAGCAGAGGCAAGCGGGGCAGCGCTGCCTTTGCTGTCGAAGAATTGGACAGATGCTCTGCTCTTGCGAGGATTGACCTTGTACTGCAGGAAAGGCTTCACGCCTGCTCGCTCCCGCCCGAGCCCCTGCTGGGGCTGTGGGC
>NW_009698871.1:9129-9687 GCF_000703405.1 Apaloderma vittatum | reverse complement strand
TTTCCCTTCGGTGCTCTATTAGCCCCAGCACATCAGCTCCTCCTCCGTCATCCCTGAGATGATGCGCAGAGGTGGGTCTCGTCCTGCTCCAACCCTCACCCCGATGCCGACGCCGCTGTGTGCTGCAGCACGGGGCAGGGCCCGAGGGCTGGCAGCGAGGGCCCTTGCTCTGCACATTGCCATGGTACCCACCTCTCTGCTTTGCTGTTCTTGGGCACTGCTCTGCACCTCCCTTCCCTGTCTTAGTTTGTTTTGGGAGTATGCGTGGGCACTAGAGGAAGCAGCAATGCTGGAGCCGGTGCGATGGTGTGCTGTAAACCCCCAACCCTGCCACCTTACAAGCCCCTTGCTGCAGCCAGGGAAGAGTTAGTCCCAGAGTCAGAGTGAAGCAGCTCAGCCTCGCCAGACCCAAGATCACCAGAGATAGAGGAGGGAATGGGGCACTTCATGCAAAGCAGAGTATCTTTGCATGTAAAAAGTAGGAATTTCCCTCCCAGATCTCCCTTCCCCGAGGGGCAGATGCATATCATATCAGAGCTGAAGAGTGGAAATGTTTCT
>NW_009698871.1:5373-9035 GCF_000703405.1 Apaloderma vittatum | reverse complement strand
CGGGGATGGCGGAGCCAGGCTTTGGGTGCTGTCAAAGGGCTACTGGGGAGCACTGGGATGGGGGGCAGCGCTGCCAGGTGCAGATCAGAGCACCACAGTACTCACATCCTAACAAGCGCAGTCTGCGCGCCGCCAGCGTGGCTGATGTGCAGAGGAGCTCGCTGCGGTCGCAGCTCCGGGCTCTGGCCATGCGGAGCGAGGAGTGGGAGCTCACAGGTCCTGCATGCTGCCCGTGGGGGGGCAAAGCTGCCCGACGAGCCTTGTCCCTGCTGCCCGTTCCATGGGGCAGCGTGCACTGGATTTCATGGGATGCAGGTGGGAGTCGGAGGCAGCGTTGTGGCTGAGAGAGGCAGGATGGAAGCAGATTTGGGTGCAGGCTCTGTGCACAGCACATCTGCCCCGAGGAGCTGTGGGACAGTGTGATGGCTCCTCTGTCAGACCCTCTGCTGCCCTGCGAGCTGAGCGAGGGAAGCCAGGCAGCCTGTGCTGCTCCCTGCACGGTAATGCCATGCTGTCACCAGCACGCAGCCAGGCTTAGGATGTTGGACATCCCTTTCTTGTTAGACCAAGGCAGTGCCTGCAGAGGGCTGTTGTGTTTATGGTTCAGGTGGGGGCTGACTTCCCAAATAGAAACTGCCTGTTTTTCAAGCTCCCATGCTTGCTGAGGTACATTCACTCAAATAAAGGGAGGCAGGAAAAACCCACCTGGCTTAACAGCAGGCATGCTGCAGAGCTGTATAATGTCCAGTGGCTGGGGCGGGGAGTTCCCCTTGCAAAGCTGTATAATGTCCAGTGGCTGGTCCTGAACTTCCCTAGGCTCTTGTGCATCATCCCCGAGCATCAGCTCTCTGGTCTGGTCACTTGCAGCGCTCATTCCTCCTCCTGCTTTGCGCAGCCAGCCCTGGTCCCTGTCTGCAAGGTTGCATGCAAGCAGATTGGGACCTGACCGGTGAAAGGAGACAAAGGGAAAATGAGCAGTGCAGCCTGTCCCATCTGCCCCTGCTGGGCTTGCCACCGCTCTGCTGTCCCTTCCATGAGGCACTCTGGGACCTGTTGGAGGATGTGCTGTGTATTGGAGAAGCTCACACAACAGATGCCCTAGAGCTGCCTATGTTGCCTGCCTCGTCCTCTGTTCTTACAGGCCATGGGGTCCGTGGTGTCACCCAGCTGGGGAGCGGTGAGGATCCTAGACCTCTTCCCTGCTCTGGCACCTGGTCCGTACGGGTCCTGCTCCTCCCTGCAGTTAGTGGGTGTTGAGCTGGCACCTCTCTGACTAGCTCTCCTTCCCAGGCTTAGCAGGGCTGTGGCACACTGTCTCTCGGGCCACCTGGGGACTCCTCTCCTGGCAAGGTCCCTTGCTGCTCAGACCCTTTTCCCTGGGCTGGGATAGGCCTTTACACTTCAGAGGAGCTGCTGTCGACCTTTTGTTTCCCTGAGTCTGTGTCTGCAGGGCAGGGAAGACGCTGAGGCACAGGCATCTTCCTGGAGGCATCCTTCCTCTGCTTTTGCTGCGTGGCTTGTGTGGCTTTGCTTCAGCTGCTCTGTGAGTCTGTGCGGAGCTCTCACTCTAGGCCAGGGTTAGCGTCTGCACCCTGGGAGGCATCTCACAGCCTTCGGATGTGGACTGGGACCCAGGCAGGCTGAGGAAAGGGAGGGATGTCCTGGCAGGGATAAGGCACAGAACCCTGACAGCACCTGCAAGAGGCAGTCAAATACCTGCCGTGTAGTGGGGACTCTCCTTGCCTCCTCTGACCTGGCTCTACATCTTCCTCTGAGATGCATCCAGAGGTTAAGTTGCTCCAATCAATGGAGCACATGCATCTGGGATCATCCAAGAGAAGAGGCTTTCTTCCCTGCTTGCTCTAGGGAGAGCACAAATGTAAGGAGAAGGGATGTGACCCCAACAGGGATCACTGGCCTCCGCAGGACTGTGTGGTGCCGGCAAAGGTTTGGTGTGTTGAAGGGGTTTTGCTCACTCAACTCCAGCCAGGCAGTCTGAAGTACCCTATACCCTCCTCCCACGGGTGCCTCTGGGTCTGGCTTTGCTTCAGCACATGGCTGACATGCCGTGGGCTTTGCTATACAAACCGCTTGAAGATGGGAATTGTCTCTTTTGGGATCTCCAGACACAGGGTGGACCAGGTAGCTTTTCAGTAACAAGTCAGACTCCACTAGCTGCCAGCGCTTCAGATTGTGACTTCAGCTGGGCAAAATTCCGTGTATTCAAGTTCAAGTCTTCTGTCAGGGCTGGAGCCTCCGGGTGGGGTTTTAGACTGTGAATCAGCTGACTTTTTAAGTCAAGTTTCCCAGCTCTCTTGGAGTTGTCTCCAAGCCTCTTTCAGGTTCCTTTGCAAGTCTCCATCACTGTGTTTATTCAGCTGAAAGCTTTTGAATTCACTCCTGGTGGTTTCCATTGTTAGGAGCAAATCTCCACCCGAGGCTGTGACCTTGTCTCTGAAAAGGCAGTCTCTTCAGGCACATCACTGTTGATATCCTAATGATGGGCCAGCACTTTCAGGTTAAATAGTCTGAGTCACCTGCACCGACTCCGAGCTGAGGGAGCTGCCCTGCACCCCCGCAAACAGATTGAGAAATGGAATGTGGAGTGCAGGAGGTACAGGACAGGTCTCCTGCTCCGCACGGACACAAGAGATGGAGACGGGACAGAAGGATGAGCCCTTCTGCAGTGCAGAAACTGGGGAGAGGTGTGCTTGGATGTGAAAGGAGCACATCTCGATTGCCAGAGACTCCCTGTCTCACAGTGCAGAAATAGTTGGTGGCATTCCCTGCTGTGTAGGTGAAGAGCTCTGCTGGGGACATAAACAGGCTACAAACCCTGCAGAGTACTGACCGACAGAGCTTGCAAATGGCCTTCCTTTCTGACAGGCAGAGTTGCCCCAGAGAGTTGCACGGTTCCCAAAGCCTGTGGACATGGGACAGCCTGGCAGGTGGAGAGGGATGGGGACTGTCCTGGGCAGGGGCAGAGCCTGGGAGGCTTGTCTGTGGGAGAAAAGCAGTGCCTGCACATTCTGGCACACACTGCTACTGTGCTGGGGAGTGCCTGGGACCATGGCCAGGAGCCACACGATGCGCTATAGCCTGAAGTGTCCTCTGTCCTGCATGGTTCCTGGCAGGCGACTCCAATCCTTAGCTGGATAATTTTCATGGTGCCCAGAATTTGCTGTCCCCAGTTCCTCTCTGTGAGTTCTCTGTGTGTCAGCTGAGGCTCTCACGGCAAGTGTTTGGGGAAGGGAAGGTGCCACAGGATGGGTACGGCTTGTTGATTCTGTTTTCGGTCCTTCCTCTCCTCCCCTCCCCTCCCTTCCCTTCCCACTAGCAATTTCCAAAGGACTGGCATTTTCCTGCATGTCCAGGGGCTGAGCTCTCTGTGAGGTGCCTGGGCCTGCCCGGCATGCCGTGAGGTCCGCTGTGATGGGAAAAAAAGCAAGCTGTTTGTGTTGGAGAGGCACAGAGCCATGGATGGGTTTCTTGCGACGGGAGCAGGTGGGCTGCGTCTGGGCTGTGCAGGGAAGCTGAGCGTGCAAGGAACAGGCTGGAGGCACTGACCATCTCTGGGAGGCGTCAGCACAGCCGCGTCACGATGCTGGGACACGGGTTCTGTTCCTCACCAGCAGTGGCAGCGTGGGGCGTGGCGGCAGGGG
>NW_009698871.1:376-5342 GCF_000703405.1 Apaloderma vittatum | reverse complement strand
TGGCACCCGTGTGGGTGCAGGCCTGTGGTGGCAGCCTTGGTGGTTTCAGGCCAGATCACTGGTTCCCGAGCTGGCAGGATCATGGGGGACAAGGTGGATTTGCAATCCTGGGGAGAATTTGGTTTCATCTGCAAAGGGGATCATGCTGAAGCGGCCCATTAGATGTGTTGCAGCTGGGAATGCCTGGGTGATGCTGAAGGATCCACATCCTGTGGAAGGATGTCGTGTGGTGTCCAGGCAGCAGGGTCTGGCACGTCTTTGCTCATGTCTATCCCATGGGAGGGCTCCTCCCCCAGGCAGGGCTTTGGTGATAAGTCAGCTACTACCAGTGAGGAAATGTCCCATGACCGCCTTGGAGTCGTGGGATCACCCAGCTCCATTTGTGAGAGGCTGTCTGAGGTCTCCACTGAGGGCAGGGCCTCCCTTTGCAGTGGGATGGAGTTGCTCATTTCCCCTCTGTGGCTGCAGCAAAAGCTCTGCCCTCCTCCCTCTTCTGAGTCACCTGATACTTCAGGTTGATATTCTGGCTCGTTATCTCCTTAATGCAAATGAAAGAAGAGCCTGAAAACTAGTGCAGAAAGCATTGATTCTTCTGTTAAGCCAAGGAAAGTGAAGATATAAATTTTCCTATTATAAAACAGAGATAGGCAAAGTTTTCTCAGTTCTCTTCTCCTTAGCCAGAACTGATGGTACAAAGGCAGGCTGCTAAGAGAATGTGTGGCTTGAGGTTTGATTTGAATTCGCTGTGCCACAAGCCCGTGAGCGCGGCTGCAGTCCATCCTGCAAGCAGCACCACGCTGCATCTCTGCAGCCCGGCGGGGCCGGGAGCCGTGGCCAAGCGAGCTGCCCACCGACAGCAGCGCGCCCCTGGGGACTGCCCACGGCTTTGCCCGTGGCCAGAGGGGAGGTGCGGTGTGGTGGGCACAGGGCAGGTGGGGAGGGGGCTGCAGAGGGGTCGTGTGACAAGGGACACTGGTTCTGACCAGGCAGTTTGCAAATGACGGCTGTTGTAAATAAAAGGCCTTTTCTGTAAAACATGCTACATGCTGAGCTGTTTCCTCTCCCTAAAAGAAAGGCAGATAAAAGACAGGGTGATGTAGGAAATGCCCAGTGGACACCTCTTCTGGGCCAGGGAGTGCCAAAGCCTCTTGCTCCGCTGTAGTGTGCTCCATCCCCTCGCAGTTGCCCACTACACGGGATGGCTTTAACTGTGAGTGGTATGTGAAGAGGTGCAGTCAGTTTGCCAGCGCCGGCTGGGCAGCTGCAGACGATCAGATCAGCAGCTCGTGAAGCAGCTGGGAGAGCCACAGCTGGGAGGGCAGCACACCTGCCCACGGCCCGCTCCGGCTTCCTGGGCAAGGTGCAGTCCCTCACGCACTCCGCTTTCCTGCAGCTACAGAGAGTTTTATTCTGCACGGCTGTGCAGATGTAATGTACTAACTAACATGGTGCTGACCGTGGACACCTCAGCAGACAGAAATGCTGAGCTCATGGAAGCAATTGATTTGAAAAGGATGAATGAAACTGCTCTTAACATATGTTGTGGGTTAAAAACGCAATAGTAAAAATCGTAGTGAAAATCTACTGGCGTGGATGCTTTATATAAATTACTGTCCCAAATCCGTGTTGCTTCCAGGGTGGCTTCAGGTGATGTCAGAACCAGGAACGGCTTCCTGGGGCCGTGGTGGCAGAGGCCTGGGGCAGCACTGTGCTGCGGGGCAGCCGGCTCCCAGCAGGACCCCCTGGCACCAGGGCTGGTGTGGTTAACACGCGGGCCCTGGGTAGATACATTCTGTAGATACTGTGACATGAATCAACACAGAAGACCACTCAGTTGCAGAGAATCCCTCCTCACCATCAGCTGCTGCTGCACAGAAAAGTAGGAGAGGCTGCTGTCGAGTCAAAGGAGGAGGAAAAATCGTCTGGTCGGTGGTGTAGTGTAGTCTTTGAGCAGCGATGCTTGATGGTGTAATTAAGGACTACACGGTGCTGAGCTCACGAGGGGGCAGAGCCAGCGTGCTCTGTGTTCAGGAACTGCCTGCAGATAGGGTGGCTGGCAAGTGCCACCCTCCTCTCTGGCTCCATGGATCATCTCCTGCAGGATCTGACGCCGGCTGCTAAACCCAGGGCACTCCCGGCTGCCCTCATGCATGTCAGTGCACTGCAGGCTGACTTTGGGAAGTGTCCCTGCTTGATGCTGTGCGAAACAGAGCGGGTGGGTGGGGGTGAGCAGTGTGCTGTGACCAAAAAGGCATGAGCAGACCCCCACGGGAGAGCAGAGCTGCAGCCCAGGGCCTGGCATGCCAGTGGCACAGGGAGCCCGAGTGTTTCAGTGTTCCTGGAGCAAGCCTCTGGGCACCGTCCAGGTCCCCGCTCTGCTGTGCCGGGCAAGCAGCGCTGCAGGAGGCGAGACTGTCGCTGGTGGCGGAGGTGTCTGATGTGGAGCTACATGTGCTTGCTGCCAGGGCTATGCTGGCGTTTTGCTCCACACACCCATTCCGAACTGTAGCTGTAGGGCAGGGAATTGATTTATTTTGACAGCGTGGGCTCTGCAGCGACTCCCAAGATAGCAATTTATTTGGTATTTGATAACCTGGGAACCTTCCTCTTCCTTTAACCCTGGTCAGTGTGAGCTGCTGGTGCACACTGGTGCTGGCCCGTGTACAGGGGGTGAGTGTAAGCCGGGGCAAACCAGAGAGAAGAACGTTGTGCAAGGCCCTGAGGATCCTTCCTAATGCTGGTGGAGCTTCTCTGTCTCACCCGCCTGCTCCTGCATTCGGCCTACAGCTGCTCTCCTCCGGAAAGAGCCATTTCAGCTCAGCTTTTGGCTGTGCATTGCTCTGTGGGAGGGGGTGGTGGAGACCCAGGATAAAATTATCCAAAACGTCCACAAGTTATATGAGATTCTAGCCTTTATTTTTAGGGAGACTGAAACATGACCAAGCTAAGTTTTTTTCCTCTGGAAATTAATTAATTGTGGGTCCTTGTCATTAAAGCACCTTTGAAAGCTGAGTCCTAAAGTGTCCAAAGCAGGAGCGCTTTGGAAGTGAGTCGCAACCTTGTTTGGAGCCCAGTGCTAAGAAAATGTGGCAGTACAGAAATAATGCTAGGAGAGCGCAGAAGTGCCTCCAGCAGTCACCAAAGTCCTGTTTGTCTGCAGTGTGTGCTGGCGCTGAAATCCTGCAAGGTGTCTGACCAAGCCTGGGAATTATCTCTCGGGAACACGCTTTCAGCAGCAGCCGGTGGGCAGCACTGGCCGCCCTCCACGTGGCTGGTTGCCACCCTGGTTGTAATTACAGAGAGGCGAGGTGCAGGTTTTCTGTTTACTTTTTCACTGGAAGCAGAGAAAACTTGTTCCAAGGAATCATGGCTCAGCACATCGTATAAAAAATGTATATGTAGAGAGGTAAGAGCCTCTTGCAGATGAGTGGTACTTAGGAAGCCACTAACTATCAGAGAGCTGGAGCTTATTGAAATAGCTGGGAAAGATCTAGAGGAGCAGCGATGTACAGCTGATGAGACTTCCTCCCAGAGATCTCCAAGGGCTTTTCTTCTCCATTGTGTGCTGGCATCTCCTTTTCTTTTCCCTTTTAAATCATGTTAAAGCCAGACCAAGTTGCTGCTGGTTTTCCCTATTAGCTTTAACCTGCAGCCGCTCACCGTGCCGGGTCAGTGTGCACTGGCAGAGACCAGGGCAGAGACGGGTCCCCTTTTGTGTCAGCAGCAGCAGCCTGACATGTCCTTTGCGGGGACCACAGACCCTTCCCTTTTTCTGGATTACATTCAGCTGGATCTGGTGTGGAACGGTGTCCGCAGACACTGTGGCTGCCCGGGGCTGCGGGATGGAAGGAGTTGTCTGCCCTCACTCCAGGCATTTACACGCCTGATGCCAGGGATGCTGGTGAGCGCCTGGTGCCCGCCGTTACACACCCACCCACACCGTGCCCCACTTGGGTCCTTATCTGCTATTGCAAAGCGGAATGAAAAGCTCAAAATCATGTTCTTGCATTTTATCTCCTCCGAGGTAATTTTTAACTCGAGGAATGCTTTACCACAAAGACCTTTCCCCAAGGGCCGCGCCACAGCCCTGTGTCCCGAGGCCGCTCAGTTCCGCTTCCCACAGGAAGGAGGTGGGAGCCTGCCTGTGCAGGCAGCAGCTTTCTGTGCCCGGAGAGGGAAGGGAGTGCGATGAAAGAGAGGGGTGAGGAGAGCAGGGCTGGTGTGGTGGCTCTGCTGTGGGTCGGGAGTGTGGCCGCCGCCATGGCACCAGCCCTCCATTGCCGAGTGCAGGCTCCTCTCTCTGTCCGGGCTTCGCCCCTCACTGGTTTCCCAGTGCTATGTACATCCTAAAATTCCTTTTTCCGTGCTCTGTTCTGTCTCAGCTATGTGAGCAGTGAAAAAAACCCACAGAAAACCAGGAGAGCTTCGTTGCTGCAAAGGGAGGATCTGGGGGTCAGGAACTGACCTCCGAAATGGCCTAAACCTGCTCCCAAAACTTTGATCCTTGGCCAGAGCATCTGCTTTCTGCTGCTGTAAAAACCTCTAGCTGTCAGTAGTTGTATTGGATTTTTCACCCCTTTTAGGGGCGAATCAAACCGCTTATGCACATGCTTTGAGATACTTTTTGATTACAAGCCGCACATTGTTTTTCCATAGGCACCCGGCCTCTTTTAGATCAGATTAATAGTCCTCAGTGAATGAGGCAGCTGTTCTGCTTTTTTTTAATCTTTCTTATTCACTGTGCAGTGCTGTGCTCCATTACTGTATGCTGTTGAATGAGGCACCAAGCATGGCATATTTTAAAGTCTCTTTGTAACTTTTTTTCTGTCTATTTTCCTAATGCAAATGTTTGAGCACTCTGTCAGCATCCAGATGGTAGGATCCGTAGAAGAGCGGGCCAGGATCTTCAGTGTAGCAAACAATGGTTCTCCGACGTCCCTGACACCAGGCCGAGCAGGTCGGCGTG
>NW_009698871.1:0-345 GCF_000703405.1 Apaloderma vittatum | reverse complement strand
GGGAGGGTGCGAACTGGGGAGGTGGCCCGCTGCCGCTGTCTGTCTGTCCCTTGCCCGAAGGGAGGCGAGAGCGGAGGTGTTGGCTGAGGTTTGCACAGCAGTTGTTAGCAGGGGCACATTCTTCAGCAAAGATGCTGTGGTTTAGGCTGCTGTTTACCATTAATGCTCAACCACTGGCTGGCGTGGCTGGAGCTTGCCCTCAAGCCTGCATGGGGAGCAGGGCAGAGCCAGGCCCTGCACCTCATGGCCACTCCTGCTTTGCCAGAGGTGTCAGAGCCCGTGGGGCGTGGCAGCTGTGACCGTGCGAGGGGGATGTGGCACAGCCTGCTTGGAGGAGCCCTGGCA
>NW_009698870.1:15490-16431 GCF_000703405.1 Apaloderma vittatum | reverse complement strand
GCTGGGTGTCCGTGGCAGTGGGAGGTGTGTGTGGCCAGGCTGGGGTCTCCAGCACCCGTGGTGGGCGTGGGGTTGGCTGCATGGCTGCTCGCTCCCCCCTGTCTCCAAATAAGCTTTTCCTCACTTGGGGAATTTCAGTTGCTGGTTAGTGGATGGCGATGCCGGTGGTTGCTGGCATTTGCTGAGGATAATTAGGCAGGAAAGGTTACAAGCTTGTTGAATGCTGGGGTGGTGGAGTACTGGGATGCTGCCGGAGAGAACAGGGGCTGGGAGAGGTGGCCTGAGGGAGGGAGGAGGCTGCTTTGCCCTTGAGGGATGCTCCAGGGGACTGGAGTCCCCCGCCTGGAGTGGACTGAGACCCCTCTTCTCCCCTCCTTCCCTTCACTGAAGCTTTTGGATCATTTGGTCTCATTGGACGAAGTTTCAGCTTCTCCTGGGGGTCACTTGGGTGGGAAGCAGTGACTTGGCACAGCTCTGCTGTGCTAATGGGATGGGGAATGGATTTGAGGACACTCATCCCCCTGGTGCAGTTGTTGAGGCAAGGGGGTGCCTGGTCTGGCTCTCCTCAGATCCTGGTCCCTGCCAGGGAGCCCTTCTCCAGAGCAGCACTCAGAAAATTTGTCACTATTTGTGCTACGGAGACTGGACAAATAATTCTGGCTCTCATTGGCACCGAGCCCGTGAGCTGCCCGGGACAGACCTGGCCGTGTGTCCCTGCCCTGGGGCGGGGGGACGCAGGGGGACCCGGGCTGCTGACCACGGCGCAGGGATGCAGCGTTGCTGGAGTGTTTGGGAAGCGAAACGACTCTCCTGGGACTCAGCACTTCCCTTTGGTCTCGTGATGGCTGTGATCCCTCTTGACCCAGGATTTGGGGGAAGCTGGGGTCGGTCCCGCCGGGGTCGGTTCCACTGGGGTCGGTCCCCTTAACCCTTGGTGTGCC
>NW_009698870.1:14042-15290 GCF_000703405.1 Apaloderma vittatum | reverse complement strand
ACCTGCTGGGGAGCTCCAGGCAGCTCGGTGGAGAGGATCCCCAGCATCAGCTGTGGCAGGAGCGAGCTCAACCCTCTTGTTACACACCCGAGAATCCAAGAGGAGGCTGTTTTCTGCACAACCAGGTGGGAGAGCCAACAGCTCCCCATCCTGCAGAGCACACATGGGCTGGAGGGGTTGCTCCTTCCTCCTCCTCTTCCTCCTTAGTGCAGGGCCTCAGTGGGAGCTGGGATGCTGGCAGCCCAGTGACACTTGGGGACAGGCAGCACCGCTCACCTTCATTAGGTGCAGGCAAAGCGGGGGCCTGATGAGCTTTAATCAGTGAGGGCGGCCCCGGTGCTGGGCTGTGGCAAGACGCCAGGGGAGTGGGTGGGACACCCCTGGTTTGGGAGCCCCGAGCCCCTTGCTGTGCTGGGGGAAGATGCTTTGCCTCGGTGCTGGCTGCCTGGCTGAGCCGCGACCTTAGGGATCAACTCGTCACCTTAATTACTGAGAGCGTCGATTAGCCGTAACCTTTCTGCAGGTGCTGGCTGCTCACGTCCCCAGCCCTGCTGGAGCTTTGCCTGGGACGGCTCCGGGCTGCTTCGGGACTGGCCTCCTCCTGCTCCTTGTTGGAGGGTGTCGGGAGGTGATTTTGATTTAGACCCAGAGCATGTTTCCACGAGCGAGGGTCAGTGTGGGACGGCATCTCTTGCTCTGTGCAATCCCTTAAAATCCACCCTTGGCTCAATCCGGAATGGCAGGACCCAGAGGTGGTTTGGGTGGAGCATCTGCCTTCACTTGCAGAGGATTTGGGGTTCCAGAATCCTTCCCAACTCAGGGTCCCACTGATGGGAGGATTTGCAGGACACCCTTGTTTCCACAATTTTTGCCAGTGGTCCGGGCAGCTCCCCAGTAGTCAGCCTGGCATTGGAGCCTTTTGAGGTTTGTGGATGCTCTGGGGGCTGCTGTCAAACTGTGTGGCATGTGACAAGTTTGCTGGGACTCAGCCCGGCTCCCAGCAAAGTGGATTGGAGCTCCCTGGTGTGAGCTGGGGTACTGTGGTGGTTTGAAACTGCTTTGTTTGTAGGGACATCCCAGCTGTCCCTTTCCAGGCGAGCTCAGCACCCAGCTCCTTCCTCTTACGAGCAAGCGGTGAAGCAAGTTCAGAAGTAGTAATAACAATAATTAATAATTATAATAAAGGGTCCCAGAACTTCTTGAGGGCCACAGAGTCAGATAGCATGGGTGAAGTGGGAGTTAAGTCCC
>NW_009698870.1:11262-13913 GCF_000703405.1 Apaloderma vittatum | reverse complement strand
TGGGAGACGGCAGCAGGGCCAGGGGAATGCCCGTCCTCGGCGCGACGTGAGCTGGGTACCAAACCCTGCCCGGCTGGCCGGGAACACGCCGAGCGTGGGGCTGTGCCCTGGGAGCCGAGCGCCTTTCCCTTCCTGAACCTTTAAAGACATGAAATTATTTTGAGGCATTAATTCTGTGCCCACATCCTCGTCCCATTGAGCTTTCCCTATGCTCGGAGCGAGGCGGGGGGGCTGGATCTCATCACCCTGCGTGTCTCTGGGTGTGTTTTTTGGTTTTACTCTGCTCCTGAACCCAGCACTCAGCATCCCGGCAGAGCCAACCTGGGCACTCAAGGGATGGGGAGCGGTTGTTTGGGAGGAGAAACCCCCGTTAGCTGTGTGGTTTAGCAGCAGGCAGGTACCTTCGCTGGAGTTGTGCTCCTCAGCATCCTCCCCACTCCGGTCTCCACGAGGCTCCTTTGGCTCATGGAGCTGCTGGAGAAGGATTTATCCTGCAAACTGGGTGATGCTATCGAGCCTCTGGTGGGCAGAGGGGAGGGCTGTGCCTCCGTTTTTCCCCCTAGCTGAGGCAGCCTGGTCCCGGCAGAAGATGCTCGTCCCTCCCCGACCGACCGTGTGCCTGGAGACGGTGCCTCAACATGTGTGGAGGGAGGAGCAGCCAGGGAGGTTTTCCCAGCTTTTCCCTCCTTGCTTTGTGCTTTACCCTGTTCTCTTGATGCCGTGCTTTATAGAGGGGGGGAAAATATTTGCCAGTGGTCCTTCGCCTCCTCCGGCCGTGGCTCCGGGGAGAGCAGAGGTGGGAGGAAGGGCGGCGGGGCGAAACAGAGAGCTTTTTGTGGCAACGCATACATCTTTCCCTGTTAATTAATTTGACATTTACGCCGAGCTTCTCGTGCAAAGCTCTCGAGCGTTTCGGCGACCTTCGGGAGCGGCGCGCGGGGCAAAGACCCCCCTTCTTTGTGCCCAGCTCTGCGGGGCAGGACGAGAGCTGCTGGAAGTCGAGGCAGGGGGAGAAGGATGGAGCTGGATCCAGGCAGAGGGGCGGCCAAACTGAGCCTGAGTGCACCATCTGCTCCCCGCAAACTGTTGGGTTTTTTAGGGTGTCTTGCTGGAGTTGGGAAGGAATGGGATTGAACCCGGGGCCGTGCGGGTGGCACAAAGATGTTCCTTTTTGCTGCTGGGAAGATGAAAGCATTTTTAGAGCTGGTTCTTTCAAGGCTTTTTTGGTAAAAATGGCTCAAAAAAGTTAATTCTGGTCCTGGTTAAAGCAATATTCAAGCCATTTGTGGGTGATGCATTGAGCAGAGGGAGGGCACAGCATCAATGTGGGGTGAGCAGCAACGGATACCACTGTGGTCCCCATGCCCAGAGAGATGCTCCCCCAAATCTTGTACCCCTTTTTCCACCTCAGCATCCTAGAACAGGCGATTTCAGCTCTTCCCGTTCTGACTCGGGATGTTCGCTCTGCCTCGGCCGCGTGTGTTTACATCTCTGCGGCCACGATGCAAAGCATCTCCCTCCCTCGGAACAGCTTGGCTGCGGCTCAAACTATTTATTTCAAGATAAAAATAACAGCAGCAACCTCGGGGCTGCTGCTTCTTTCCTGGCTGATGGCAAAACAAGGATTATTTTAGCGAGGGAAGGGTAAAACCTCGATGTGGCGGAGCCTGGGCGTGTGTCCCCACCGCTGCAGCGCCGACAGGGGACCCAGATTGGTGCCCATGGGGGTGGAGAGGCTCGAGCTGGGGAGAATCATCATCTCTTGGGCAGCACGGAGCGTCATTTGTTGGCAAAACAGTTTATTTGCCAAAAAATGCTGTTTTACAGAGGAGGAGGAGGAGGGGGATGAAGGTATTTCATGAGCTGCGTTGGTCGGGCTAAATAACTGCTGGGACTTGGTTTGTAAGCGATGCTCGTGTTGGCAAATGACAAAGATATAGCAGAGGGCTGCGTTTTGGGAGAAGAGAGTGGGAGTTTTGGTCCAAAATGGGCATTTAAAAAAAAAAAAAATCTTATTTTTTTATTACTTTTTTTGCAAGGAAAGCTCAAACTGAACAGAAAGCCCCTGTGTTTCTCTCCTACCCCAGAAGTTTTCCCTGCAGAGGCAGTGAATGGTGCTGGCACAGAGCTCCCAAAGAGCTTTACTACCCCAAACTAGGTGTCAGGCTACCATTTCCAGCTCATTTAAAGCAAATTTGGATGCACTGGGCTGCTAACAACTTTTCTAGGTGCTGCCTGTCCCAGGGATGTCTGTTATGCCTCTCCATCGCACCTCATAATCAGAGGACGCTGGACTAACATACATTTTTTTCCCTATTTTGGAGGATTTTTGGCGAGTGGCGTCATCCAGCCTTTCATTTTCCTTCTCCTGCTGCTCGGTGTGAGGTGGGAATCTCCTGCCACCGGGACGAGGGTATTTAAGAGCCGGAGCCGAGTGCCACGGGAGATGGCACTTGCGGGCACGGAGGAGGCAGGGACCGGCAATTAAACCTCCCCGAAGCCCTGGCTCTGGCCCAGTGGAAAAACATGGAGCTGCCAGGTATTTGTTGATGAAACGGGATGGTTTTCTGCAGTTCCAGCAATGCTTTAACCCACACCCGGGAGGCTGCTCGGAGGATGAGGTTCCCTTTTTTGGAGGTGCCGGGTGAGGC
>NW_009698870.1:5101-11231 GCF_000703405.1 Apaloderma vittatum | reverse complement strand
TTTCTTTTTTGTGGGGGTGCGGGGTGGGCCAGCCACTACATCCCCGTGCCTTTGGGGTGCTTCAGTCCTTGGCTGGTGTCTCTGCTCCTTTTCTTGCCTCCTCCTCGAGGACAAATAATGCAGAATATAATAATTTAGCTTTGCAGAGTTCTCCCCTCTTCCTGAGGCCTGACGAGCTCAGTGCACCCCAGCCTGGGCAGCGTGTTTGGGTGCTGGGGAGCTGCGATCTGGAGCGCTAGCTCCTTGTGTGCTCTCCTGGCTGCTGAGCAGTGCTAATTAAGCCTTAATTAGCCACCGGTGGCTGCAAGTCGGTGCCCTGCCAGGGTGCACGGCTCGTGTCCCGTGCGGTGCTGCTGTCGCTTCCGTCGGAGGACGATTACAAACATCCTGGGGTGGGATCCTGACGTTAATTAATTAGCCTGGTGTGTGTGTGCTGACACCTGTTTGTGGATGGGGAAACAAGGGCTGGGGCATCCAGCAGGGACTCGAGGCATCAAGTGCATCCGGATGGATCAGGGTCCTGTGCTTGGGCATCCCCCTGGGGACCCGCAGGTGCTGGACCTGCACTGGGTGGGATGCTCGGGCGAGCGGAGCCGGCAGCACCCAGCCTCCTGAATCGGTGGGTTTCGTTTTCTCCTGGCACCAAAAGGAGCTGTGTCTCCCCATTGATCAGGAAATAATTTTTTTGGGGTGTGACAGCTGCAATCAGGCTGTGGGAGAGGGCTGAGGGGAGGGTTGGCAAGCTGGGCTGGCTCCTGGAGGGTCCCTGTCGGTGTTGAGGTGTCTCCTGCAGTGTTGGGGTGTCAGGGCTGTGGGGGCTTGCATTGCATGACCCTCGGGGTTTTTGGGGGTGTTGCTTCTGAGGCACATCCCTCAGTGCTGTAATTGGGGCGATGCAGCTGGTTCTCCCTCTTTTGCCTTTAATTAGGATTAATTATTACCTGCTCCTCTGGCTTGGGGTCCCATCTCCGGGTTGTGGCATTTAAAGGATATCGCAGCGTGGGTCACGCCATCGCCAAATGTCCCTCCCTAGGTGTCCTTAGAGCCACCGCAGGGGATCCCCAGGGATGTTCGTGCTGAGGTGGGCAGACGCTTTCCACCCCAGAGAGGATCACTACAGCCCTGCTTGCTCTGGGATGCCCCAGAGCATCCTGAAATCCTTTACTTTCCGTGGCAGGAGCTCTTCAAACACTCAGCCAAAAGCTGGAGGAGGATGGGAGGGAACGCTCCTGCTGCTGTGGAAGGAAGAGAGAGGGAATCCCGTGGTTGGGTTTGCAGGGAGGGACGTACGCATCCCTACAGACATCCCTCTGTTCCACACCAGCATCCTCCGCGTCTGGAGCAGCTGTACTTCCTTGGCTTTTTGCAGAGCTTAGCTAGACCGTGCCTGCTTAGTCTTGGAGTAAAAAGGGGCTGCAAAAGGTCAGCAGGGAGGTTGTGCCACAGGGGTCTGCGTCCTTGGGGCAAAGCCCCCTCTTCTGCAGAAATGGGGAGGGGGGTGTCAGGAAAACCAGCCTGGCTGGGCTCAGAATGCAGCGACTCGGCTTCCAACGTGCCCTGGCCCGAGACGGGGTTGGAATTACGCCGGCTCTAAGGGGAAGGCAGCAGATCTTGGGGGCTGAAGGAAGCAGTAGCTCTGTGTCCTGCCAGAGGAGCCATTTATTTTGGTCTGGACAGTCCTTTTTGGCTCTAAACACCTGGGGCTGTCTCCTTGGGATGATTCCCAGGGGTTTTGTGCTGGGTTAAAAGCACCGGAAAAGGGACTGTGGAAGATCAACCCCACATAATATTTGGTTAAAAGGATTTATTTCTGGTGGTTTTGTTTTTCTGTTCCAAGGAGCTTTTTGGTGGCTGGTCCCACCAGCCTGGTGTGAGGCCGAAGATCTGGCTGGGGCCATCCCAGCTGCAAAGCGCCCGGCGACATGGGAGAGGGTCCCAGGGAACCCAAACATACTGGATTTTTTTGTTCTGTTTTGTTTTTTCCTTCTGATCCAGCTCCAAACTCGCTGTTTGCTCTCATCAGCTCCAACACAAGCAGAGGATGTGTCTGCAGCTGGGCTCGTTCCCCCAGGGCTGTGACTCCTGGGTGAGAAGCGTTATGGAATCCTTGCTGGATTGCTTCATTCCCTGGAGATGCCGGGGCGGGGAAGTGAGCAGTTGCTTTCCGTTGCGAAGGATTGGGGTGCAAAGTCCCCTCTGCTCCTGACCTGCCCCTCATCCCCTTGCACTGGGGGGGATTTTGCATCCCCCAGCTCAGGCAATGGGTGCTGCCACATCCTTCTCCATCCTTCTCCCTGCTGCCTTTATTTTCCTTCCTTCAGCTGGAGGGTTTTGCCTGATGGACTGCGTTAAAGTGAGGAGGAGGAGAAGCAGTTAGGCTGTGTGAGCCCTCCCCTGGCCAGGCGTGCGAGAGGAGTGGGGCTGGACGCCGAGGTTTTGGGATAAGGGACCTTTTTTTTCCTCCTGCTCCACTTCAGATGCTCGGACCAGATGCGGGGCCACTGGGGCTGAATTCCCCATCACCTGCGAAACATTTGCGGTGAAACGGGTTGGGCTGGGCTGTTCCTGAGCCTCTCAGCATTGTGGGTCATCTGCTTGGCTCCAAACTGGACCAAAAAAACCCTCCAAATCTCTCCCCAGGTCCCCCTGACCCCAGGCAGGTGAGCATCCCACGGCAGTGCAGGGGACTGGGGATTTTGGGGACGGGTCTTGCCTGCTGGGCGGGATGCTCACTGGGCTGGATCCTGCCTCTCCCAGCACAATTCCAGCGAGCGCAGTCAGAGTTTGCCTCCAGCTATAAATATCTTGCAGAGCAGCAAAGCCCCCAAAGGCTTTAGGCACTATATATAGTTTTCTGCAGCAGAAAGACATCTTGCACGGAGGCTGGGCGGTGGGATCTCCTTCTAGGAATGGAGGGAAGGAGAGGACACTGTTGGGGGAGGATGATGGCTCCATGAGGATACAGGGCTGGATCCTGCCCCCACGGCCGGCGTCCCAGTCCCTTTGCCCCCGGCAGGCACGCTTCGTGCCGGGTCTTGCTTACGCCGAGCATCAGCTGAAGTCGCTGCCTGAGCGTAGAGGAAAGGGTCATAAAACATTTATAGCCCTCGAAAATCGTCAGGGAGATGTTGGTCTCGGTTAAAATAGCAGGAGCAATTGGAGAAGAAAACAAAACAAAGCCCCTAACAGCGTGGTTTGTGTGTTATTCCAGCTCTTTCCCAAATTCAGGCTCCCTGCTCACCCCTCTCGGTGGCTCTGGAGGATGGGGACAAGGTTTGAGCCCCCTCTCCTATAACCAGGAGCACCAAACTGGTGGGAAAACCCAAACTTGTGGCTCTGCCAAGCGCAGTGAAACTCCAGCTTGACTTAAAATGAAAAGGCACCAAGAAGTTAATTGAGTTCCTTCTTCTTTTTGGCATTCGGAGTGGGGTCGATGCCTCCTGTGTGTCTCTGGACGCTGTTAATTAGGGAAGCCCCAAACTTGAACTTCCCCAGCACCTCGGCCGGACCGCAATGGGATTTATCATGCGCGAGTGGGTTCTTCCTCTCCCTGGGCTGTGGTGGGGGCAAGGATGGGGCAGAAGAGGAGGGAAAACAGACATTCCCAGAGAAACAAGGCAAGTTCTGTGGATAAGGGGAATTTTGATGTTGATTTTTTGACCTGCTATCTTCCAGAGAAAAAAAATCCCCCATTTTCTGGCAGGCAGCGGGCCTCAAGGGTCACGCTTGTTTGCTTGAGCCTCGCCTGAAAATCAGCGATTTAGTGGGGTTTTTTTGTGATATTTTTTTTTTGTTTTTTCTTGCCTTCCGCAAAGTTTTTAACGAACCAGAGGAGCACGGCTGCTTCTCTGGGGCGTGAATATGGAGATATCAGGGTCCAGGATGGGGCAGGGCTTGGGCCTCTCTCTGCCCCCGTGACATTTTGCGTTACCAAAGGGTTTGGGAGCTGGAATTTGCTTTGGCAAAGAGCTCCGAGGGTTTGCACATCCCGGCTGGGTGGCTCTGGCACGGCTTGGCTTAGACCTTGCAGGTCTGGGTGAAAGGATGGGAGGCGAATTAGGTGGATGCTTCTCGGGGATGGCAACGGGTCCTGCCTGCGGTGGGAAGGAGGGGGGCCTGGAAAACTACATTTTCCGGGAGCTGATGGTCCTGGGGAAAAGAAAAAGAAGAACCTATTCTGAAGACAAACTGGTTTGTTTTGACTTGAAAATGAAGGGTCGGTTGGTGTATCAGGCTAATGTAAGTCTCGGCTTTTGTTACGTTCACTTTTGCACCGCCGTGCCGTGCCGATGCGATCACACCAGCAGTGAAACCCACGTCAAACTATTCCTGCTTTGTGAAACCAAAATTATGGGGTTCATTTCCCTCACCCACTGAGCTGTGGGAGCATCTCAGGGTCCCTTTTCCAAGCGTTGCTGACTGGAAACACTTTTCCAACTACATCACAGAATCATGGAATGGCCTAGGCTGGAAGGGACCGTAGAGATCATTTTAATCCATCCTCCCTGTCGCCAGGGATGCCACCTCTCGACTAGATCAGGCAACACATGGGGACTGAACGGGAATTGAACCCACGACCTTGGCATTGTTAGCGCCACGCTCAACTGACTGAGCTAACCGGCCCCCTACATGGTGAGTCCCTGGAGTTGTGAGCTGAGGCTTTGAGGAAGGCACAGGGGGAGGTGGTCACTGCGTGGAGGTGTTCTTCCTCGCTCTGTAGAGGCCAGAAACGTCTCAGGGAAGCAAACTTATGGGGTGAGGCAAGCTGGGGAGCCCTGAACATCCCTCAGCCCTGGGAGGATGCTCTCCTGGGGTCGAGTTCTCCTCACTTTAATTTGTCCTTCCGGTATGATGGATTTCGAGATGGTGAGGCTGGGTCCTGGGTGCAGCTGGGTGGGGTTTGCCTGGGGATGCTGGTACCCGTCTCCGTGGAGTGATGCTGGATCTGTCCGTGCGCAGGGTTGCTGGTACGACTGACAGCACACTGACCACCCACCCTCAGAAGAAAGCAGTTTCTCTTCTTTCTTCCCTTCCCTCTCAACCCTCCCTGGCCAGGCAGAACATTTGTGTCTCTTCCTCTTCTGCTTTCAACAGAAGCAAACTACTCTGGTGAAGAAAAAGAAGTGTCAGACGCATGGAAACACCCTCCTCTTGCACTGATCCTTTGTCCCTCACCTGCTTCCAGGGCCTGTATCTGAGAGCTGGCTGAGGTGGTTTTTGTTTTTCCTCTACAATAAGAAGTTTTTCTTCAACAGCAAAGAGTGGAAGCCTGGAATAGCTCTGAGAAAATAACACGAAATGTGTCAGGAAGGGGTATTTCCACCGGAAGGCTAAAGCTGCTTTGAATCTTTGCTGTTGTAGAAAGACGGAGCAGAAACCTTCCTCCTGCCTGGCTGCTTGTTGAGAGCTGCCCAGGCTGCGGGAAGCAACAGGGTATGACATAAATATTGGCATTTTCCCCCTCAGGGACTTCCCAGTGTCATCCCCAATTCAGACCCGCGGGCAAATGCCTGCGAGCAGGGAGATGCTCAGCAGCAGTGGGAGATGCTCAGTAGCAGTGGATTATGTTTCTTTTTCTTTTTTTTTCCCCCCACCTTAATGGAAAAAGCTGTATTTGTACGGAAACCAATTGGTTTCTCCGGTCCTTAAGGGAAGGAGCATCCCAGAGGCACGGGTAAAAGCTTCATGCTCTATGCTCAGTGTTGCGAAAAGGCTTATAAAATTAAAAATAGCACGTAGAGGGTGCGTGGGGGTCTTTATACCATGTGCCCCATCTTGCAAGAGCCTTGTGCTGGCGGGCTCTGCGCTGGCAGTGAGGACCGGGAGGAGGGGAGCTGAGCTCCCACAGCTCATGACACTTGTGGGAGCCGGGTCCTGAGCTCGCTCAGAGCTCCAGAGTGAGTCGCAGTGAGCGTGTGATGAAAACCGACAGATACTCCGAGCGCCCTCGGTCCCTTCCCATGAGGTATCGACACCAGCAGCTCCTTGGAGGCATGAGCAGCCCATCACATCCCCCGGGAGCTGCCGTTTTGGGTGCAAAAACCCCGGCATGCGTCAAAAAGCGGGACTCCCAACCTATTTCTGCTTTCCACGGCTGACGAGGAGAGGGTGGGCTGCTGAGCCGAGCCCG
>NW_009698870.1:0-5007 GCF_000703405.1 Apaloderma vittatum | reverse complement strand
GGGCTGTTTCTGGCGTCTGGCGGGGCTGCGGGTGGCTCCGAGCAACACCTCGCTCCCCGTCACCTTCCATGGGGCCCCGTGCTCGGGTCCCGTCCTTGTTTCCACCTTGGGACTGAGCGACGGGTGCAGTTTTGACATGAAGCTTTGGGTTTGACGCTCTGGTCCAAGCAGCGGAGGGGAAGGGAGGCGAAACCTCTCCCAGGATGGGTGCTGAGCTCCCGGCCGCCCTCCCTGGGCGCTTCTGGCTGTGCTTGCCCGGCCCCCAGATATTTCAGGGAGCTGGTTTTAATTCCTCCTAGTGCTGGGGCAGAACAATCTCTTGAAAGCTGCGTCTGCAAACCATGAAGCTTGTCCAGAGCATCATCTCTCATCTCTCTATCCCCATCCAGGGGTTGGGGCTCCTTCCAAGGATTCCCCTTGAACCCAGCGCCGGATTATTCCGGGTAATCTCCCGCAGGCCGGAGTCCCTCTGAAAACTGCGGCACGTTTGCGTTTGGCAAGCACGGCATCTTCATATGACAGCCGTTGCAATTTCCATGACAACTCAGGGGAAGGTGGGCAGAAACTCCTTCCCGTCGTCTAGTCTACGGGCAAGCCTGCAAACCCCCCTGTCCTGCTGCTCGGGCTGGCGGTCAGCAAAGCACCACCCGTGGTTAATTATTCCTAATTAAATGCCCTAAACAAAAGGGTTGCGTGGGAAAAGGGCTCCTTCATCTTATTATTTTTCCACCAATGCGTTTCGGGAGGGACCTGCCGTTGGGGAGGGGAGTCGGGGTTAATGTCCGGCTGCAGGCAAGAGGCTCTAATATTCTAATATATTCTTAATTAATCGTTATTAGGAGTTTCATTAGCTGGGGCTCAGCACAAGATTGGGGGGAGGGATGACAACAGGGCTCCCATAACTGAGCTGTAGCTGTTCTGGGAGTGGACGGGTGATGGTTATCGCGGTGTCAGAACAGCGATAGCTTCTCTCTTCTCCAGCCACTTAAATGTCCCCCAGTGACACCCCCTCCCCATTTTATTTTAATGCCTTTCTTGCCCTTTTCATGGTTGCTGTAGCAGTCTGGGCCTGATGCTCCCTGCATCCCTCAGGATGATGCTGGGAACCTTCCTGTGGCTGGGGACGATGCCCTCAGGGAAGGGGTGTCCCCTCATCCGAGGAGGGGGCAGCTTGTGGGGGAGTTTCCTGGCTGCCAGAGGCTGGTGAGAGCAGATTTCGATGGGCCAGGCTTGGTGAGGTTTGCACCGAACACGCAAAGAGCTGTTAAAGCACAGGGGACCACTTGGCTCGCCGTGGGGGCAGGATGCGGCTCCCCCCCCTGCGCTGGCTTCCCTTCTCCATGGGGTTGGAAGTGGAGGAGAAAATCCCCCTTGATAGGGACAATTTCTCCGCTCTCAAAGCTCTTGGGTCTTGGGTCCCACCACTCGTCTCTGCTGCAGCGCCTGGAGGAGCAGTTGTGACCACTGCTCCCCTGTTAGGGGATGGGGAAACTGAGGCAGGGAGGGAGAGGAGCCAGCAGCTGAGGGGGTGATTGGGAGACGGGGTTGATTTGTAGGGCTGGAGGATCTTCCCTCCGAGAGCAAAGAGGCTGAGTTCTGCCCCCGTCGCCCTCTTCTCCTCAGCCCAGCCCATCTCTTGGAAGCTCCGTGTTCTCTTCGCCATCTTAATGACCACAATTAAGCTGATCCCAGTAAATGAAATGACATTTAGAAAACAAAATAAAATAAAAAAGCGCCCACAATTGCTTTTTGTGGTCATTAAGAGGCTTCGTATTCCCACGGCTGCCTCTCCTGCGGTTTCGGTGCAGCGTCCTCTGGCAGGGTGACAGCACCCCAGCTCACCGAAGCCATCCCGCGCTCCCTGGGGGGCTCCGCTGGGGGGAGTCCAGCTCTCTCTTTAGTCTTTTTAAGGGGGGGAAAAATAGTTATGGTGCATCCAACCCATGCCAATATCACCCACAGAGGGACAGCTCGCTCTGTGGAGGTGTTTGCCATGGTGGGAGGTGACGCGGTGATGCCTCGGACCAGGGGGATTTCTGCCTCCTGATCCTCCCTGGTTGCTCTGGCTGCGCTCGAAAGCAGAAGAGGTTTCCAGCCTGGCTCGTGGTCCCTGGGTCCCCGCATCAACCGTGCTGAGCTCATCCCGTCGCTGCTGGCACCAGGGAGGGCTGAGTCCTTGTTGCTCCCCATCCAAAACCTCATGGAAAAGCGATTGGAGGCGCGGCCGGTTCCCGTGTCCCAGCTCCCGCCGTGGGTGATTTCCCTTTGGCACGCAGGCGCTTCCAGCCGAAACCTTTCCTTCCACAAACAGCCGTGAGATCATTTTCTCCATCCCACAGCACAATTAAGCATTGTCCTCCCTGTTTCACTGAAAATTAAGGAGGGGATATGAGCTAAAACACTGCGACTGGGGCCTCGATGGCTGCTCTCCTTCTCCCCAAGAATCTGGTGGGGGGGTTGTTTTAGAACAAGTCTGGTGAGGAGTGACTCATAAGAGGTTGTTCAGCTGGAGAAGGAGAGGCTCTCTAGTGTGAGTTGGGGGTTGGTTTCTTCTCCCAAAGCAATAGGATGAGAGGAAACAGCCTCAAGTTGCTCCAGGCGAGGTTAGATTGGATATTAGGAAAAACGCCTTCACCAAAAGGGCTGTCAAGCCCTGGAACAGGCTGCCTGGGGCAGTGGTGGAGTCACCACCCCTGGAGATGTGTAAAACCCGTGTAGACGTGGTGCTCAGGGACGTGGGATTGGCGACGCTGGGGTAGCGGCTGGACTCGATGATCTTAAATGTCTTTTTCCAACCTAAAGGGTTCTGATTCCCAAGCCTGAATGTGACTCCTCAAGCATCCCAAAGCCTTTCCCTCATGGCTGGGAAGGGTTTTGTCCTGGTAGAGGAGGTGACTTGCTGGGTCATGGGGACCAAATCTGTGCTGCTGGTTCCTGCCTGCATCTTGGCGCTAGGACTGGGCCAGCCTGGTGCGTGGGCGGGAGGGTTGGGGCTGCATTTGACTGCCTTTAAAAAAGGGTAATTGCTCTTTTCCTTGCTTTTTCATTGTTTAGGGAAGGGCTGTTATCTCAGCAGGCAGGGAGCAGCAGCCTGGCAGGGCTGACGGGAGCCTTTCACCCTGCCCAGCCGAGCTGAGGCTTCGGGTCAGAGGTTTGGGGGAACAACAACAAGAAAAAAAAAAGTCCCTGTTTTTTTAATGTCCCTGGTGCTAGGGAGGGCCAGCCCGAAGAGGGAGCTGGAGCTGGCCTGTGTAGTTTGGAAAGGATGAGGAAGAGGAGGGTGTAAAGAGGCTCCTGGGAGCCCTGTGGGTGCACATGGAGGGTCCTGGAGAGTCCCAGTGCTGTGGGGTGAAGCCCGTGAGCAGCATCCCTACGCGATCCAGGTGGTAGCAGAGACCTCTTCTGCTCCAGCTGATGGGGATTTGTGTTTTGTTGGTGTTGGGGAGAGCATCTCGCTCTTCCCCTCGCCCACCCATGTCGTGTAACACCCTTCTCCTCCGTGCATTGCCAGCATCAGTGGGATGCATCCCCCAGGACACAAATATTCCTCAAAAGCCCCTTTACCCCGAGCTGGGAGGCTTGTAGCAGCATCAGCCATGGAGCCAGCGCAGATGGGGACATGCCACCAACCCATCTTTGGAGCCCATCTGCTCGGCGTCCCAGAGCTGGTCGTGCTTTGCCAAGTGCCCATGAGTCACCCGTGGCTTGTCCCCGCGCCGGGTATTTTTACATCCATCGCTTCAGGCTCCCGTGTTGCACGTCTCCCTCAGCAGCTTTCCTTTTTTTTCCTCTTTCCCCCCCCTTAATTAATGGAAACCATCCAGGTGTGTAATAATAGCGCCGGGTGACCTGTATTTTGCACGCTCTGCATTGTAATTAGGAGACGGAGCACAGAGACCGCGCTCCCCGACGTGGCAAACCTTTCCTGGCCATAATTAGGGAGAGAAAACCAAGGGATTTTTTTTTTTTTTAAAGCCATGATGGGAAATGTGACAGGAGGGGACCAAGCCTGGATCCAGTCCTGCTGCCTCCCACCCATTTCCAGCAGTTCCCGTCTCGGCTGTGCCATTGCCAAGGCGCAGGTCTGGTGGGATGTCTCTTGCCTGGTAGGTTTTAAGCGTAGAGAGGACCGTGCAAACGTCAAATCAGAGGGGTTTATCCAGCTCCTTTGGGCTCAAGGGGCTGCTTTTCCTTTGAAGGAGGTGCGGTGCTGTAGCCTCAGCTCCCTGCCTGCGGAGGAGACGCCTCCCAGCCCCACACAACCAGTGCTGGATGTGTGCACAGGGCAGCAATGTGGGGATGTTAAACCCAGTTTTGCTGGGGACCTTTCCCTTGGCTTTCTCGTTGCCCGTTGCACAGGGAGGGGATTAACCCCCTGAAAGCCTCAACCCCCCCATGTATCATCCTCCTCCAAAGTGCCCAGCTTTTGGTCCTGACCTTTGGTTCCTGCCCACTGCAGCTTTTCTCTTCCACAAGCTGTTTGCTCGGAGGTCCCAGACCCCTCCTTGCCCACGCCGGACAGGATTAGGCTCCCTTGAGCCATCTGGTCCCTGCAGCAGCAGCCCCTGCTCCCTGCAAGCCCTGAGCCCATCCCTGCAGTCCCGTACCCACGCTGGGGGCAGCTTCTCGCAGTCCCCACCCTGGGGATGCCCCGGTGAGGGGCTCACTCAGAGGAGATTCACCCACTCGGCGCCTCCCCATGTCTCCCCCTTGGCTGCTGAGTTGGCGTAGGGGAAACGCCTTGTTTTGGAAATGGCTCAGAGGGGTGGCAGGGATGGATGCCACCTTTGGGGGATAAGTTTGGAGGTAGACATGTGGAAATTATGAGGGAAAACACCCCATGAGCATCTCCTCCTTGTGTTTAAGTGATTGAATCAGACCCTCCTGCTGTGGTTGGGAATAAGATGGAGAATATGGGATCTTCTCTCCCGTGCTCATCAGGCATCCCTGGGGAGGATGCTCTTGGCTTGGGGACTGCTCTCAGGTGGCACCTGGGCTCCTGCCTGG
>NW_009698869.1:8651-8908 GCF_000703405.1 Apaloderma vittatum | reverse complement strand
CGTGCACGTAAGCTGTATTTTCACGTACCAGCACCAGGGACTGCCTGATCGCTTAAGTGTCGAAAGCTTCAAAAACATAACAAATTCATCCTGTGCAGCAGACGTTTACAGGCTTTAGCTTCATCAATAACCTGCAAATGAGACTAATTACCGAAAAGCACCTCCTACCAGGTGACTTAAACATGTAACAGTTCCTCTCTGTGATTCTGTCCAAGGTAAATCCTCCAGTTCTGCTGCAGGGGCTGAACCTTGCGCCG
>NW_009698869.1:7939-8616 GCF_000703405.1 Apaloderma vittatum | reverse complement strand
CAGCCACGGTCCTGGCCGTGACCTCGACGGGGACCAAGCCGTCACCCCGCTCTTCTCATCTCATCCCTCATAAGAGGGAATAACGTGGGAAAGGCAGGTCTAAGGCGAGATTCCGCCGGTTGGGTCCAGGCAGCCACATCAGAAGAGCAACTGGTTTAGACTCTCTGGGCATTGCCTGTCCTGTCACCAGATCGCTGGGGCACTGGAGAAACAGCAGCTTAGTGCAGCCAGGGAGAGCTTTTAGGCCTGAGGTCGATCAGACAGGAGCCACTCTGGTCCTGGGGCCTTAGCCCCTCGGTGAGAAAAGATTCTTTAAATCTGCATTTTCCTGCCTGGACACGGCCATGGCACCTTAATGGAAGTGACAATACAAAACCAGGAGGTCACATACAACTGACACAGGTCTGCAGTTACAAGAGAAGCAGGGATGCGATCTGGTGGCCGGGTGCAGCTGGAAGCAGCCCCGTGCTGGGTCTGGCCGGCAGGAATTCTCCGTCCTCGAGGTAAAGCTGCGAGTTTCCTTCTGGCAGCGTCCCCATCCCTGCTGCCACCTCACCTTCGGCATCACCCACCACAGTCACCTTGGCTTTCTGTGAGCAGGTGCTGGGCGTGCTCGGGATCGCAGCAGCCCCGTTTCCTCGCTGAAGGTAAACGCGCCGTGATTTTTGCCTGCGATT
>NW_009698869.1:7306-7766 GCF_000703405.1 Apaloderma vittatum | reverse complement strand
CAAAAAACAATTTTGGACCAGAACGTGGCAAGGGATCCATCCTAGAGCGGCCGGGCTTCACATCTGCTGTGTAAGGGGTGGGGACCAGACTTTCTTTAAAGCTCCACCTACGCTCAAGCTGCAGCAGCTCAGCCTGGCGAGCACTGGGGAGAGGAAACCACCACCCGTGTTTGACGGGCCCTTGCGGTTTTGGCTGGAGCCCGAGAATACTGATGTGTCCTCTCCTTCCACAGGAGCTCTTTTAATCGAGCATGCAGCTCGGCCTGACGCTTCCTCCACAGACATCTCCGCTGCTCGGAGGTGAGCAACCACCTTCTCACGCCCCAAGCCTTTTAGATGATTTCTTGTGCAACAAGCAGGCTTTGCTCTCGCTCTCCGAGCGATCTGACCCCCCTGCCGCGGCCAGACCCAAGCCTCCTGTCCTGTATCAGAAATGGTGTGACCAGCAGGAGGAGGGAGG
>NW_009698869.1:3773-7136 GCF_000703405.1 Apaloderma vittatum | reverse complement strand
GTAGTGGTTGGGTGTGCTGGGATGAAGGTTGGACTGGATGATCTTCAGAGGTCCCTACCAACCCCTGACATTCTGGGATTCTGGGATTCTGTCACCGTAGATGGAGACACAGGGTGTTTTGGGTCAGTTGCTGTCACCATGGTGGCTTTTCCCTGCCACAGGCAATCTCTGTTCTAGCCATGGTGAGAGGGATCCAAACAGGGCTGACCTCAAGCTGGAAGCAGGGCTCAGACTGACCCTTTGCGTTCTCTGCCCAGGTGGTGCCACCAGGAGCTGTGCCCAGTGGCCGCGGAGCTGGAGAACAGCAGCTACGAGGCCGAGGAAGCGCGGATGGACAGCGCGCTGGTGTACGAGGGCAGCCCGGCCCGCGGCAGCAGGCTCTGACTCACCTCAGGCAACCAGGAAGTTTCCCGGGGGGGACAGAAAACCAGAAGGTGGGTGGTGATCCCAAAAAAACATCCGGAAATCCTCAGCCAGCCACAAGTTACGGGCACGGTGAGGCACTCCTGCAGGGGCCAGACCAAATCCTTCTGGAATAACCTCCAACCGCAGCACCTGCTCCAGTCTGAAAATTTTTTCAAACCCTTCCGAAAACTTCTGCACCGAGCGATTTGCCAACGTGGCCGCAGCTGCCGAGATTCAATCGGAGACGCTGAAACTTTCTTACCACGTTTTAGGTAAAGACCAAGTGATCCAATCCAGGTAACGACCTGAAGCAGCAGCAATTCAAGCACCAGCTGCTGTTCTTTTTAAAGAAAAGCAACCAAAAATCAAACAGAAAAATAGTTGAAGCTGATTAAATGCAGAAAACCACCATTTTTCCCTCTCGCTTTCTTGCTTCCGAATGCTACACACGGTCTTTCACCCTGGCATTTCTCGGGATGGGGTTTTCTCTTGCACCCACTGTGGCCGTGGGGATGGTTCCTCCCTTCGTGCAAAGCAACCTCCGTGGGAACTGCTGCCCTGGGTCACAAACCGGCAAACAGGAGGTTCGACCTAAACATAAGGAAATAGTTTTTTACCAGGAGGGTGACAAGAGCCCCAGAACAGGCTGCCCAGAGAGGTTGTGGAGTTTCCTTCTCTGAAGACTTTCAAACCCCACCCAGCCGCGTTCCTGCGGCACTACTCGAGGGGATCATGGGGCATCACACTGCTTTTTCTTTTTTTTCCTTTCTCTCCCACTTTTCATGAACTCATTCTTACAAAGTAACTCCCTGCAGTACGGAATTCACTACTGCTTTTTAGCTGAGAGGCAATTTTTTTTGCATCAAGGGTTTGCTCTTTTAAAACGTAACCGATTTGCTGAGCTATTTAGGTTTCCTCCAGCAGCCTGTTTCTGCCAGAAATTAAAAAAGAAAACAAAGACTCGTTCCTTGTCCTGCGGTGTTTAGTTATTGCTGTGACATCTTCAACTGTTTCTGGTTGAAGATTTTTAGTTTAGATGATCTCGAGAGGGTCCCTTCTAACCCCCAACATTCTGATTCTGTGACCCCCAGCTCAGCAGCTGATCTCGGCAACAACTTGGGTGAAACTAAGCCTTTGTAAGCCTGTCCCTTCTCCTAGCCTTGGGCTAAGCGAGGGAGTCGCAGGGAACTGCTTAGTCTTGCTCGTGCTTCTGATCTTTCCTTTTACTTTAAATTAACGTGGGGCAGAGGCTTTACTTTCCCACGTCCGTCCGGCGCCTTGGCCCTGCTCACACGGCTCCACGATCAGCCGAGAGGGGCAAGAGGAACATTCTCAACCTTCAAACGGGGGACGCAGCAATTTCCAGCTCTAAGAGTTGACACCAACACTGCCGAGCAAAGCTGTGCTGTAACGTCTTCGAGGAGGAGGAAACTTTAATTGCATCACTCGGATTACGTCAAACCCCTGCAAGTTGGTACCAAAATTAAAGAACAAAACTAATTACCTTCATTTTTTTAACCAAGGAAGCTTTTTTAATTGACGGTGACCTCCACAAAGCTTATTCATTCCCTGCGCGCGTGTCCTAACGATGCTGCAATTCGCCCCAACAGAAATCCTGACGTAAGATTTAGACTGAAATCCCGCAATCCTCCACCGAAGCAACCGCCGAAATGCCGACCGCACGATTCTCTTCACCCTCGGCCCGTCAGACTTACCTGCGTGGTTTTACCCTGGTGATTCAACGTTTTTTAATTAAAGGTTGCCGAGAACAGAAGAAAACTGGTTGCAGGACAAGGACAGTTGGAATCTGCAGCGCAGGTGTGGAGCCGGAGAACGAAGGAGCTGCTTGCCGTGGGCGGGGTTGCCCAACATTTCACCGCGGATCCAGGAGGGCGCCGAGGAGGCTCCAAATAAATAGTTTGGGGGCTCGAAATAGCTCCCACGTCCCTGCAGTCGCTCGGTGTCAAAGCACAGAAACCCATCGCGCTGCCTCAGAGTCAGGAGGGCGGAAAAGGAGAGAACGAGGCGCCTCTCTGACCCGAACCACAACGGCAGGCAAGCTCCGCGCCCCCCGGAAGGGCAGGAGGGGCCCGGGGTCGGAGGCAAAGGGAAAGGCGCCGCGTTAGGGCTTGTGCGAGGCTGCGGGCGAACCATTGGGGTCCCCCACGGCATCAAGACTTGGCGTCGCCTCTTCCCTACGTGTTTCACGCGGGGTTTGGAACGCCGGGACTGCTCTTTCCTACTCCACAAGCACCGATTTGCCTAAAAAGAAGCCCCAAACCAGGAGTCCTGCAGATGCACAGATACAGAAAACACAAGGGACTGTAAAATTGTCACTGCCTAGGAAAATGACAAATTTATTAAGATCTAAATGTTCACTCTGAGGCTACAGCAGAATAAAGGCTGTTACAAACAAATAAGCACTAGGGTCTAACACTTGATGCTGCTGCTCTCATCGGTTTGCACATTTGAAAACAAATATTTAATGTTCTTGAAGTAATTAATCAAGACTTTAGATGTCATTTTAATAGAAATTCCACCCCAAGAATAATAAAAAAACAGTGTACAATCAAATGCACCACCTGTTGCCACTGCAAGGTAAAAACCATTGAATAACGTAACTCTGGGCAATTGGCTTAAACCCCACATTTGTTAAATAGTACGATAAAACTTCAGCAGCATTTTAAAAATCTGAAATCCAAAGAACACGGTAACCTCAAATCCCAAAACGCAACAATCCCAGCTCGGACGCCTGTGTCACGGGGGGATAACGGAAGGGAATTTGTTATTCCCTGCCCAGGGAATGGCCTGGCCGTGCGGCGCGGGGACAGCAAGACGAACGCTTGCAAAAGAAAAGCTGCTCTTTCTGCACCCTCGCGAGCTGGCGGATTCCCTCTTTAAGAAAAACTTTGGCTGAATCGTTGCAAAAAGAAACGCCGGGCTGCCCTGCCTCACTCC
>NW_009698869.1:3288-3529 GCF_000703405.1 Apaloderma vittatum | reverse complement strand
CCCCCCAGCGCTGCCCCAGCACCTCCCGCCCGCAAAACGGGTTTTCCCCAAACCTCGCGTCAAGTAATTCAGGATCTATCAGGGACACAGCGACAGACCAATCCTTAACCCCCTGCCTGCTCCCGTCTGTTAAATGAGCTCTGTGTCCGCTCAGCTTTCCCCGCACGGGAAAAGAGCTCAAAGCTCCCCCAGCGCGGGCTCTGTCCCTCACAGACGGCGTCCCCCAGGGCGCGGAGCCGCG
>NW_009698869.1:2727-2981 GCF_000703405.1 Apaloderma vittatum | reverse complement strand
AGAGCTGGAACCAAATTAAAATAGGAAAGGGCGCTCGTTAGGAAGAATCGGTCGCCAGGAAATCAACTTCTCTGCAACACGGGGCGAATGCTCCCCCCGCAGAGCTGCCGGGCCGCTGATGTGCCTGATGCGCAGCCCGATAAGGGCTTCACGCTACGTGGAGGTTAAAAACTTCTACAACTCCCTCCAAGAGCCGCAGAGGAGACCGGTGGGGTCTCGCTCGGGGTTTCCGAAGCAGAGGACCTCCGAGCAGA
>NW_009698869.1:2426-2654 GCF_000703405.1 Apaloderma vittatum | reverse complement strand
CTCAAAGTAACTCAAGTAAGGAAAGGAGCCACCTAAAAATCGAATTCTGGTGCGCAACTGAACACCTGCTGGTCCTCTGCGAGTTCTTGACAGCGCAAAGCGTTTTACTTGCTTGGGTTTTTTATTCTTGGCGCCGTAACTAGGACCCCCGGCTGCAATCACAGCCCTGCCTGGCCTCTTGCTATTTGATTCGATTAAATAAATATCATCAGATGATAAAGAAATCAT
>NW_009698869.1:2024-2328 GCF_000703405.1 Apaloderma vittatum | reverse complement strand
TTGACTTCGAGTACATAAGAAAAGAAACAACTGCTGGAGAAGCAGCCGGCATGAGGGGAGCGCCTGCAGCCGAGCGGCTGAACCAACTCCAGAAAACGAGAGTAACTGGACCCTTGCGCAGGAGAATCTCGCGGGATAAACAGCAGCCGAGTTCTCCACCTTCTGGGAAAAGATCAGAAGAGATTAAACCTGAGCGAGTTTGGTTGGTTCCCAAAGAGCCGCGGCTCCGCCACCCGGCGCCAAGAATGAGGCAGAAAGGGAGCGGCTGCGAAGCGGGTCCTGGCCGCTCCCCTCCCTGCACGGG
>NW_009698869.1:1694-1989 GCF_000703405.1 Apaloderma vittatum | reverse complement strand
CGTTGCCCACCGGCTGCTCCTACCTTGGGGCCAACGTCATCGCTCAGCGCTCTCAACGGGCAGGGAAGGGGAAAAAAAAAACCCAACGAGGTGCCGAAGGAGACGAGACTCTCGCACGGTTCTCCAGCCTCGGGACACCGGCAGCACACACAGTTCGCATCTTTTCCCCCTCCCTGGGACTCTTGCATCAGGAAAACCAAGCTTAATGTGTTTTTTTTTTCTTCAGAGTTTAGGAGCAACGGTTGGTTGTTCCTCGCAAAGACACGCAGTGGAAAGGAAAGCAAGTGGAGGCCGG
>NW_009698869.1:1268-1637 GCF_000703405.1 Apaloderma vittatum | reverse complement strand
TCCCTACGAAGGACAGGGAAGAAAAACAAAAAAAAAATAATTAGAAAGTGTGTTAGCAAATGCTCCCATGCAAAAGTCTAAACTTTATTCACTTTTATTTATATATTTAACAATTCTAAAGTATTTACTTCTCGCTTTGACAAAAATGAAAAATATAGGAGCACTTTACTCTCTTGAGGAGAGAAGGGTTATATATGTACAGCTACGGAGAGATACTGCTTCCTCCTTTACATACAAAGAAAAATAATATTAATAAAAAAGTGCTTCGTCGATCAAAAAGAGACTAAGAGCTGCAAGCATTTATTCACACTGTACATCACCGACCCCCCCAAAACCCGTATCGTAACCTCTTGGCACCTGTCGTCAGGA
>NW_009698869.1:1023-1233 GCF_000703405.1 Apaloderma vittatum | reverse complement strand
TCGCACCACAAACCCGCCCCGTGTCAGCGCCAGGAACGACCCCCCCTCCCCTACAACCTCGTCTCTCCTCACCCCGTCCCCGCAGGAGCCGGGAGCTCAGCGTTCCCCCCCCTCGTCTCTCCTCACCCCGTCCCTGCAGGAGCCGGGAGCTCGGCCTTCCCCCCGTGTGACAGCACCGCCCGCCCGGCTCCTCGTGCGCCAACGCTCGCC
>NW_009698869.1:370-992 GCF_000703405.1 Apaloderma vittatum | reverse complement strand
AATGAAAAGAGTTTCAAAACGCGGGGGAGAGGCCAAGATGCTTCGTTAGCAGGACGCCCCCTTCCCGTAAGGACGGGGGCAGCGACGCTAAACCAGCCCCTGGATGGTTTCGTCTCGGGAAGCTTCAGCCGAGGCGGCCGCAGTGCCACAACGATCCTCACCACGGGGCGTGGGAAGTTCCGAGCCCAAACGAGAACACCTCGCCCCTTCCCCCTCAGACCTAAAGATATCCCGAGATGGTTTGTCTCTGTGTGACATTCGCTTTGGATTGGGTGACGCCAACATTCCAGGGAAATGCATCTTTCCCAGGGTTTCTTTAGATTTTTTTTGAGCTCTGTGTTACCCAGAAACTCTGAAATACTCCCGCAGGATGCTTGAGAATATCACACAAGAAGTTGGAACCGGGTCTAGGCTGTGAAGCAGGATCTACGCTTCTTCCCGGCCCGACTGCGCTACGCAGGCTCTATCGAAAGGAAAACGGGGATGAGAGTACCTAACACTCGTTTTAAAAACATATATTCCATAGATTCACACTTTAATGAGGTGACTTTAAAAGCGACTCAGATGGGGACAAAAGGAAGAAGGGGAACCCGTGATGTAGTTCAGGTCGTCGTAAAACCTT
>NW_009698869.1:0-202 GCF_000703405.1 Apaloderma vittatum | reverse complement strand
ACGACAGCGCGCCGGCCCTGCCGCGTGACCTGCGCCGAAGGTAGCTTCGCGTCGAGGAAACCATCATCCCGCGGGTGGGACGAGGAGAGGAGTCCAAGGTCGTCTCTACTTTTCCCCGCTCGGTTTTAAATAACGAATTGCGTTTTATGGGACTTCAGAGAGAGGCGCCGGCGTCAAACCCACCTCAGCCCGGCCGAGCCTG
>NW_009698868.1:0-1026 GCF_000703405.1 Apaloderma vittatum | reverse complement strand
GAAACAGCATCCCTCGCGCCGTCGCCATGGCAACGCGGCCTGGACAATGCCCTGTAGGCCCTGGGCGGTGTTATATGGGCCCCAGGGAGTGTGAAAGGACCCCTGGGCAGCACTGTACAATCCCAAGGGGTGCTATAGGAGCACAGGTGCTTCTATATGAGCCCCAGGTGGTTCTATATGAGCCCCAGGTGGCTCTATATGAGCCCCAGGTGCCGCCATCTGAGCCCAGGCAACGTTACAGGCCCTGAGAGATGCTACATGAGCTCAGACAACGTTATATAGGCCCTGGATGGGGCTTTATGGGCCACGGTCAGTGATATGTAGGCTCAGGCAATATTATATGAGCCCTGGGCAATGCTATATGAGCCCTGGGCAATGCTGTATGAGCCCTGGGCAATGCTGTATGACTGGTAGAGAATGCTATATGGGCCCTGGGCAGCATTATATGGGCCTTGGCAGTGTTATACGGGCTCTGAGTAGTGTTATTTGGACGTGGGAATTGATGGTATATGGTCCTGGGTGGTCTTGTAGAGACCTTGGGTGCTGTTCGAGGCCCCTGCACCATGTTCTGGGGCCTCACAGGGTGTTAGAAGGACCAGGCTGGTGTTACGTGATGGTCTAGGACCCTGGGTGCTGTTGGAGGGCCATGGCTGGTGCCATTTTGCCCCAGTCGGTGTTCTGGGGCTGTGGCCAGCGGCCCATGGGGATGGCAGTGTTGCGTCCGTGTTGTCACACAACTGCGGCGTCACCGAGCGGTAGTGGTGTCAGGGGGTGTCACGTGGTGGTGGCCTCGGCCTGGGGCCTAGCCCAGGAAGCCCAAGAAGGAGAAGTTGGGTGTTGAGGCCGATCAGCGGGATGCAGGGGACACGGGGGACCCCTCCCTGCCCTACAACACGTTGCCGCTGTGTCGCTGCCCTCTGTCTACCAGAGCAAGTTCGCTGAGAAGCTGACAATCCCCAACGAGCATGGACAGGGAGTCCTCAATCGGATCTACAACATCAAGAAGGTGGACGTGGGGTGTGGGGG
>NW_009698867.1:12927-13253 GCF_000703405.1 Apaloderma vittatum | reverse complement strand
AAGTACGGGGATAAAATCCCCGCCCTGCTCCTGCCGGCCACAACATTCCTGATGACTGTCCCCCTGTGCTCACAACACTTGAGTGTCGTGTCCCGTTCTGGGCCCCTCAACTCAAGAGAGATCTCGAGGGGCTGCAGCGAGTGCAGAGGATGGAGCTGGGGAAGGGCCTGGAGAGTAAATCTGGTGAAGAGCGACGGAAGGAGCTGGGGCTGTTGAGTTTGAGGAAGAGGAGGCTGAGACCTCATCACTCTCTGCAACTGCCTGACAGGACGGTGTGGAGAGGTTGGGGCTGGGCTCTTCTCACGGGGAATTGGGGATAGAACAAG
>NW_009698867.1:7586-12568 GCF_000703405.1 Apaloderma vittatum | reverse complement strand
CAGCCGAGGGTCTGCAGGGCAGCAGCCTTGGCTGCTCCGTATTTCACTGCTGTCTCCCAGGATTAAAATAACGCAGCAATAACCTTCAAGGAGGAGCCATCTCATGGGTGCCAGATGGGTCTCAAGGGGCAAGGGAAACTGAGGCAGCAAGGATGGGGGTATTTCCTGCACAGCCGCCCCCCCAGGATGGGAATTCTACACCCACGTGCAAACCCTGGTGAAACACGGCCAGGACCGGGGCAGGCAGCTGCAGGGAACAAGGTATCAACTTGCTGGAGAAATTAAAAATAAACCAAGTCGGAGCAGCATGAATACGGACCTGAAGTGCGACATGGCCACATCCTGCTGGCAGGCAGCCGAGCAAGCTGGCCATGTCCCAACCGCTCTCTAAATCATGGTTTTCCACCCCGAAAAGCTGCAGAATTGAGCAGAGAGGCTGAGGAGCATCATTCAGCCTGCTCAGTCTCCAGCCCTTCCTTCGGGCTGCCGTGGCCGAGCAGAGATGCTGCAGCAGTTTTTTTTTTTTTCCCCCCACTCTGTGACTTCTTAACCCCGGGAGATTTCCCTGCTGACCCCTCTTGCAGCGCATTCTGAAGTTATTAACTTTTAACAGAGCCAGTCTGAACTTGCACCCCGCCTCAATCAGGGCTGTGGCCGCAGGAAAGAGCCCGTGCCGTGGCCAGGGACCTCAGTAATGAAAAACGGTTTATTGAAAGAAATTTAGATGTTCGTCTCCTGCAATATCTCTCTCCTCCACATTTAAGAGGTTTGATTTCAAAGCTGGAAGTGTTACACTCAGTTACTGGGGGAAAAGGCTGTGGTTCTCCTCCAGGGAGGGAGGGAGGAATAAAGCGAAAACAAGTCCTTGACAGCAGAAATCTCTCCAAATCTATCAGCCAGATTCACCACTACCTGCCGAGGAAATTGCTCCTTTCATTATATTTTAAAGGAATTAATTCCATTTATCGGAGAAAAATGAGAGGCAACAGTCAGCACAGAACACCTTTGGGCAATTCCTCGGGGAAGGAGAGATACAACAGCGAGAAAGCGCAATTGTTCCTTTGAAAGAGGGCTTCTGAGCAGCACATCACCGAGGATTAGGGAAAGCTCTCTGGAGGGGATTAAGGTTTCACTAAAAAGCTCCCTTCCCTCACAGCCGCCTTTTCCTCCCAAGCCTGGGCCAACCAAAGGTGAGGCCCTTGCGAATCCCCTGAATCCATCACACCTCCGGGCTCCTCCGACCACAGCCCCATCCCCTCCCAGTTCTTCTCCCCCAGTTTGAGGTGGGGGGGACGCTGCTGCTCCCCCTACCCTGCCCAGGGCCGAGGGCCGGAGCCTCCCCAGGCAGCCGCGGGGCAGAGCTCTCACAGCTCAGCACCTTGTCCCAGGGCGCGGGCAGATGGAGACACTTTTCTGCTCCCCGAGGAGGAAGGAGAACCAGACCATCAGTCGTAGAAGCTCCGGAGAAGAGGTTGCAGAGCCCGGGAGAGAGTGCTCAGCACGACCTTGGGGGAGAAAATCCCGTCAGGGTGGAGGGGTGAGGAAAAGCTGCACCAGCAGCTCCCTGAGCTCATCCCCTCAGTGCCCCTTCGGCCACGAAGCCATCCGGCTGCTCCACACCGACGCGGCAAAGCCCCGCTGGAGTGGCAACAGAGGAGAGCGCGGAGGCGGCAGCTTTGCCAAATCACCCAGGGGAAGCTGGAGAGCTGGTGGATGAACATCAGATGCAAAGAGGCTGTGAGCAGAGATAGCAGGCTGCCCCGTTCTCTTTATTTTAGCACCCTGGCTGGTGGGCTGGCAGCAGGTGAGGAATGATCTCAAACCGACATCAGAGCGGACGCTGCGTGGTGGAGAGATGGGAGAAATAACGTTTTCCTGCTTAAAAGAGCAGAGAGACACCAAGGGCTGAACGGCCTGCGAAGACTTAGCATTTCCCCCTCCTTGCTTCTCCCCCAGCGAGATGACAATCGTTATCCCCCTTCCACGGGAAGCGCTGGAGAACGCTGTGCATGCACTCGCCACGGTCCAGAGCCCCCTCTGGAAAAGCAAGGCCCTAGCTTAAGGAAAAACACCCCAGCCTAGAATTTCTACAAGCAGCGCATTAATCCTCCTCAGTAACTCTCAGCAGCCTGCCCACGCTGGCGGTGGGCGCCCTCCACCACGCGGCTCCCTCGCTTCAGCGCCGTTCCCCCCACGCCGGCACGCGGAGGAGGGAGCTGGACAGAGTGTTTCCATCCGGCCAGAAACAACAGGGGTTTGGGATTAGTCTTGCTTTTGTGGAGAGGTTCAGGGGCAGAGCAAAAAGCTGGGGGGGCACATCTCCACCGCCGCAACCCGGCACATCACCCCTCTCCTTCCAGCTCCTCCTCGGCTCCCTCTCACCCGGTTACCCCGTCCTCCCACGAGCGCATTCTTTGCAAGAGCCGGCTTGCACGGGGACAGAGCTTTGGCAGAGAGAAACAGACCTTAGCACAAATCTCAGAGATCACCAAGGACCATCAAAGCCCACTTCTAGCTGCAAAGGGGACGACGAGTGACGTGAGGAAAGAGCTCCGACCCCGCCAGCGCCGCCGGGAGCTTTGGAACCCATCCTTACAACTCCCTGCAAATTCTTTCGACGTCTTCAGGAGAGGTCGCGTAAAGAAATCCGCAGCTTTCGAGAGAAGAGTTTACAGCTGGGATCTCTGAATCCTCATTGGAAAAAAATAATCCCACGGTCTCGTCGTAATGTGGACACACAAAAGGCATTTCCAGCCCGCACGCGCTCCCGTGTTTTCTCAAGCAACCGCTGCTCCACCTGCGCTCTCCGACAACGCGGGGCACCCACAGATCCCATCCACAACTCAGAAGCCACCTGGGTGCGGCAGGTTTTACAGGTACACAAACAAAAGCAGCGCAGATTCCTCCTATTCCCTCTCACTGCCCAGTCCTCCTGTACTGAAAGAAACTTCAAAGAGCCCCAAAATACTAACACGGAGCGAACGGTTTGCTACAGCAAAGCAGGAGTAAAACCCAGCGAGTAAAACCACCTCTGGGGTCAGCAGAACGACTCGCCGGCTTCTTAACGTCCCGTGGATCACATCACCCAAACATTTCGCTCATCCTCCGCGTGCTTTAACGTCCCTAAATTAAAAGGAAGCTTCCAAACAGGGCAGGTTTTAAGTGAGCCTTCGGCAAAGAGTCAAAAATGAGTTCCTGGAAGAGGTCACACGTCACCCCGACGGGATGCGCGAGAGGGAAGCACGGGGGGGACAAGATGGATGAATCACAATTAGCTGGGGGGGAAAACTCGATCAGCTCAGTTGTGGCAATCAAGGAAGATACATGGAGTGCAGGGAGACAGATGGTTGTGCGCATTTATTTTCCTTTGATAAAAATGGTATGCAAATTACACAGCCACGGAGGCTCTTGGGAAAATATCACCCTGCTGGTCCTCGGGGAGTTTTCTTGGAGAGTCGTAACATTCAAACACACCAAAATGGGAGGGGGGGGAGGGAGGGAGGGGAACAGGGATGGAGGATGGATCTAAACCAGGAAGAACATGAACATTGTCCAGTGAAGCGAGATTTGTTAACTTATTTTTCAATTTCTCTCTTTTTTTTTTTTCTTTTTACACTTTCAGAGATGAGCCTACCGAGCACGAGAATCAACAAACCCCTGACGCCGCTGTGCGAGCCCTAAATCGCTTGGGCAGATCCACGCCTTTCAAACGCATCCTTCCACACGGCATTTCAACTCAAGCTCAAAGAACTGCAAGCCTGACGATCCCTGACGGCATCTCGGCTCCTTTCCACCATCCCAGGAGCGTAACGAGGCCACACTTCAAATCTAGTTTCCCTGCACGCTAACCCTCTGCCAGGAGATCAGAGGCACCTGTGTGCAAGGGACACAGGCTCACTTCCCCCCGATGGAACGTGAAGACAAAACGACATCAGAAATTGCCAGCTCGTTTCGATTTTTCTTTCGATCCGTTCCCAATGTGACGCTGGGAGAAAAGAACCAAAAGCCCAGACTTGGCTCAAGTTTTTAAATATTCGCCTGAAAGGAGGGCTAGGGGAGGGAATCATGTACAGTTAAAATCAAGCTACTCAAAACACAATCATTCAGGTAAGTAACTAGAAGTATCGCCTCTACCATCTAGAGAGAGAGAGAAGAGTGTCTGAGACAGAGGGCATATTTAGGAAAAAATACACATCTGAAGTCTCTGTGGCCACGATGAGAACTGGAATTCACATACAAGCCAGTTAAAGAGCATTTCAACATGAAATCTTAACTTAGTAGGAAGGTCAGGGGTTAAGCTGTATCTTTTTTTTTGTGTTTGTTTTAAATACATGGACAGCTGTCAGATATGAAAATGATGGCGGGCTTTCCTGAAAGATCCCCCTGTGCATGTGTATGGATGCATGTGCTGACGCCTGCGGGGCAGCATGACAAGAGTTTAGGAGGGCTGGGAGCCCAGCAGTCTCTCAATAGCTGCATTGATGTCTCCACCAGTGGCAATAAGAGCCTGGAGGTTGGCCTCACGATTAATGAAGCCCATGGCGTTCAGCTGCTCCAGCTGCTGTTGGAATCGCACTTCAGGGCTCTGCGCCTACGGACGGAAAGGACAAAGACCTTAAGAGTCAGACACGGCAGAGATCGACATCCAACACGGGGCAGGGACAGCAGGGACGGCCGAGCGGGGACGCTGAGCTCAGCTTCAGGCGTGCTGGAACACCCCAGGCTCACTTGGCGACGTTACCCACCTCCCCACGTGGCCGCGGGCTTCGGTTTGGGACCTGTACCTACGGTGACAGCACCACCAGGGGGAGGATCCCTGGGTGCTCTTAGCTTCAAACCTGTGCAAAGGGTTACTACACTCCAAAGAACTGGTCACCCCGAGACACCAAACTTGGCAAAAAGCACCACGGCCAAGAGAAACCTGCTGGGGACACATCCCTAGAGCGGGGAGGGCTGGGGACAACCTCTAGCTCTCCCTGGAG
>NW_009698867.1:7055-7399 GCF_000703405.1 Apaloderma vittatum | reverse complement strand
AGGCATGCCGAAGGAGCCGAGGCTGCGGAGAGAGGCAGGGGGCACTCAGTGACACTCAAGGGTGTCCCCCCCGAGAGCCGGGCAGCACAGCGACCGGCAGGTTCTGCCAGGCTGGTCCTCGCTGGGGCCCGCGCGACGGGACGGTGCCATCAATTAAACTGGCCGTGTTTGCAGCCTGGTCACGCACGGCACTGGGAAGAAGCAATCCTGACAGAGGGGGGGGCCTGAAAGGAACTGCAGAGACTGAGCACGGCGCACGTTACCCGAGGGCAGAAGGCCTGAGGGCTGCCAGCAGTCCAGGCAGCCCCAACGTGCCCACCCAACCTCGTCCTGCTCTCCCCAGA
>NW_009698867.1:5019-6986 GCF_000703405.1 Apaloderma vittatum | reverse complement strand
ACCTTTCCTCCAAAAAGAAAAGGTCAAGGACTTCCCGCACGAAGCGCAAACAAGCAGAAAGTGCTAATTAGCTGGAGCTCACAGGGGCCTGCAGGCACTCACATGCAGAAGTCCCCGTGACAGAGGGCCCTGAGCAGATCTCCTCCATGAATCGACAGCTCGTCTGCCTGCTGGTACCAAGCACGGCAGCTCTGCCTTGCAGAAACCCACTCTCGAGCGTTTATTACCTTGGCACTAGTCCTGGGGCCTCCGTTTGCAGCGTCTGGAGTCCCTGCTGAATCTGGAGAAGCGCCTGCATGGCGCGGGGGTTGGTGAGAATGGAGAGGGAGTCTGGGTTCTGCATCTAGGAACAAAGGCAAAAAAGACACAGCGGTACCAAACAGCGAGAGCTTCGGCAACCCAAGATCCACCAGGTTTAAAACCTGACTGACAGTCAGCACAGAGCTGCGGCTCTCGCCCCGCAGCCCGAGCGAACCTGCGAGTCTGGCTCCTCCTTCAAGTCTCCAGACCGCAGGGCTCATCTACAGAGATACTCCTGAGAGTTTAGATCAAATTCTCTACATGAACTGGGTCAATCAGATTAGAACTGCGGGCACCTGCCTTCGGAATTGATTTGTTTGATTTTACCTGAGCCAACCAGCTGCTCTAGCCCAACTAGCTGCTTGAATTTTTTTGCAAACTCATGACAGTGGCAGACTGGGGTTTCGCTGTAGCCTAACTAGGCTAACTGGAAGCCCGTCGTTAGGCAGTTCAGATTTAGATTGCCTCGTCTACACCAGCTCTTTCTCTCTCCCCTGTGCAAACCCCTTTCTTTAACAGTTCAGACCACCCAGGCCCACGTATTTCCTGGGTCACTCGACTAAGCAGCCGCGACACTCCCTTTCCTACAGAGGACGGAAAAGCTCTGGAGCCCGGGGGGCTGAGAGCAGCGCAGGGCCAGACAGGGGCCTTTACCTGCTGCAGGAAGACAGGGAGCTGAAGGCGGAGCTGTTCTTGAAGCTGTGGATTCCCAGCAAAGAGGGGGACATTTACCATGATCTAGCAAGAGACAGCACACGTAGGTAGGGTCAGAGGGTTGCTGCCACCGCCTGTTAAACCCTACGTAACTAAGCGACGACGAACCTGTCGGTCATGCCCGTGACTCCCTCCCTGGGCTTTCAACGCGTGGCCCTGCTTAACGGGGACCGAAACAGGACAGCTCAAATCCTGGCAGCAGTGTTCAACAGGGGCCACTTGGCCACAGGCAAAGAGAAGGGCTGTTCCCACATCCTTTTGAGAGCCACCTTTTTTGTTAGGGGCTCTGCTAAGACAGAGGGTTTAGCGCTGTGACTACCTTCAAGCTATCGGGAAACACAACAAAACTGTCTCTATTCACTCAGCTCCCCCGTTTCTGCGAGAGGAACCACTCCAGCTACAGAAGCAGCTCACGGCCGACACCAGGAGACAACGGCCAATACTTTTACCTGTGCTGCAAAGTCTGGGTTTTGGGCAAGAGTTTGCATCATGCTTCGCATGTAAGGGGCCGAGATCATGTTCTGCATCAGCTGAGGGTTTTCGGAAATCTGCTGCAGGAGTCCTTGCATCTCTGGGCTGTTAAACATGCCTGTGAGGGGAGAGGGAAGAAAAGACAAAGGAAAACCCCTTGCAACCCTGAGCATTGCTGAAATACCTGACAGAACAGCAACTCCTTTGCTTCATCCCCTGGTCAACAAGTATTGCTGTGGACAGCCAGGGTACTGCTTGGCTTGCTGCTCGCCCATGCTGTCAGGGGCTGCAGGGACATCAGAGTTCCCAAAAAGTAACCCTCTGAGACAGAAATAACCCACCCGCGCTTGCAACTGGGCTAGAATCATTCGCCTGGAGAGCAGCCACGGACGGGCACTCAAATGCCAGAGGGAACTGCCCTCCAAGGCAGCTCAGGTGACCTCTGCAGCACCCTCTGGTTCCTCTCTCGCTTACGTACCAGC
>NW_009698867.1:2231-4892 GCF_000703405.1 Apaloderma vittatum | reverse complement strand
AGGGGTTGGGTAACGGCTCTCTGTTCTCCGTCCGCAAAGGCTGAGAGCTCGAGTTATCAGAATTGCCAGTCAAGGAAGAGAAAGGATTGTTGCCAAACTGGGGAAAAAGAAAGAGCAGAAATCAGTCAGCCCCAGCAGAGAATGTCCGTCTAACCCCACCACCATATGAGCTAGGGAACGGCCGACTGTATTTATCCAGGTCCGGGATTTGCTACACGCGTGTCCGTAATTTGCTTCCTGAGAAATTTGTCATCCACAACACACCTCACTCAGAAAACAATCGGGCACAAGAAGCAGCCACAGCCCTAGATTTGCCTCCCAAACGCAGGGCTTCAAAACACCCACGTCAAATCAGGCCCCGGACAAACCAGCAGGTAATGCCAGAGCAGAGTGTGTCTGCAGAGCCTTGTGCAGACAGACCTGTGCTCACTCCTCGTGCGCTTTGAGCCAGCTGGATCTCAGCCAGCTCCAAGCCAGAGGCGTCGGGCTCGAGCTAACACAGTAAGCCGGGCTGGGAGCAGAGGGCTGCGCTAACGAAGCGCCAGGGCCTTCGCCTCAGCGCCGGCCGGCACCCAGCCCGCTCGGGGAGCGAGGGGTCAGGGAAAGAACCCTTTCCCCTGCTCAGCACATGCACAGCCCCGCTCCCGGGAACGTAGCCACTACCTGCTCCCTGGCTGCACTAAACATGGGCTCCTGGATGTCCGTGTACATCCGACGCAGGGCGTTGTATCCTCCTGGAATGCTCTCAAGGTTACTCAAAGCACGGTCCTGGTTCCGCATCATCTCCTGCATCATGGCAGGGTTACGAGCCAATTCCATCGTCTGGGAGAAAGAGGAAAACACAGAAAGCTCAGGCCCATGCGCTCCGTGGAAGACCAGGGCGGGGGATCGACAGGCTGGTGAGCAGCCCAGCGGCATTGTACTGATCCACCAGCCAAGCACAGAAAGAGTTAAATCTCAGCTCCCAGAAGAAAGAGTATAATTAAACCCGTTTCACAGCCAGAGAGCTGAGAGATCATTTATCCAAGCAAAGAGAGCCCAGGGATCCTGGCTCCTCCCACCCTTGCTCAGCTCTCTTCCTTGTCAACCTCAGTTCAGCTGGATGAGACTGTTGTGTTTCTAAGCAGTATCAGCACATCCAAACATTTCACACCCAGAGGTTCCCACTCAAAGCAGACGGACTGCGTTCAAAAATCGAGAAGGTGGACGAGATCGGATCCTTCCCATTTCAAGAAACCCGACAAATTCACCCCCTCCAAACTTCCGGTGGGTCTCCCCCGCGCAAGGAACATCCAGATCTCAATTTGAGGAGCTGCTTAAGTATGGGTCATTCACAATTTAGTCCTGAATTTCAGGTATGGCCGACAGTCGAAGAAGATAAGTGAGAAGCAGATGGAAGCTAGGCTCGTTCAGTGACAACGCAGACAGACGTCCTGACAAGCCTTCCTGGGGGAACAGCAGAGTCCTGTCAAGAGCTATTTAACACTCGGGCTCTCACTCATCCCTTCTGCTTCCCTTCCAATGAACCTTCGGTCTTCCAGACAGCCAGTCCTCTAGAGCGCGGGTCCTCTCTGCTCTGGGACTGTACAGAAAACCGAGACCTCTAGGATCCCAGCCTACAGCTAGTGCTCTCTGCTGATACAGGTAGTAAAATACCGACTGTACAGCTCTGTAGTCTCTACTTAACCTATCGAGAGAAACAAAAAGCTTTTGCATTTCTCTGGGACTGCTTTTAGCCCCATTTCTGAATCAGAACACAGCAGCCTCGCCCGCAGCACGCCTCGATGATCCCGGCATCCTTTTTTAGCCCCCAGCACACGATGGATGCAATAGCCCTGAAAGGGAGGTAAGAGTTGCAAGGATGTGGGTTGAGTAATTCGCATAACTCAAGACCACCATCTGTGTGTGGGGAGCTTACAGCAAGAAGGAAGAGATCTCGAAAATCACCGATCCGGCATTCACAAGCTCCTTTTGGAGAGCAGACACTGAAGCTGGTCCACAAAGATGCTCTTGGTCATGCCTGAAACAGGCCCTGCTGCGCTGACTCACCTGCCTCATGAGCTCCGGGTTATTCAGCATGTGGCTTATCTCTGGGTTTCGCTCCATGAGCTGCTGCATCTGGGGATTGGCCATGATCATCTGCCTCATGAGGTCGGGGTTCGACATCATGTTCTGCACCAAGGGATTCTCCATGATCTGAGAAAGCATCTCGGGGTTGGACATCAGCTGCCGCTGCATCTGCTGCTGGAGCTCCATGAAGTTGGCAGAGCCCATGCCAAGGCTGCCCAGCCCAGTGATGCCACCGAAGCCAGCTGGAGAGGGAACAACACACGGAGGGGAGAGAGGCGTGAGTCAGTAACTGTCGGCAGCTGCGGAAAGAGGACAAGCCCAGCAGCTGAACTGCACCCACACTCCTCTAGGGGTATCTGACGTTCCTAGGGCAGCCAGCTCTGAGGGAGGACCCCCCCTACACCCGCTTTGGCGTTATCCCGAGCCGGGACACCAAGGTAGGCCGGCAGAAGCAACTCCTGCAAAGCCTACAGCAAGCAGCCTGCAAGGGTCAAGAACCCCAAGGCCTTTGGTTCAACCCTAGGAACGTCTCCTTTCGTGTCCCACCTTCTCAGGGCCATCACTTACACAGGATGGATGTAGCACTATTAG